>NC_037094.1:42658843-42963696 GCF_002994745.2 Rosa chinensis | reverse complement strand
CAATTAACCTAGCTAGTTGATTAGCATATACCAGTTCAACCCGATGTGTTTCAAATTTCAATTAAAGACCAGCCTCAGTAAGAAAATAATTGTCATAGCAATATCAGATATCTTACATCTAGATAAAAAAAATATTTGAAATTTTAACTAGGACTTACCGGCCAAGATGATGGGAGATGGGATGAGATAATTCTTCAGATTCGCTAACCGAAGATCTTACATGCATGTCCTCAATGCCTTCATCATCTTCACCTACGCCATAGTAATCTGCAAAGGCTAAGCCTTTGGCAGCTCCTCGATATTGGTTTCAGCGATCGCGACTTTACCATAACGGCTCAAAGTTTTACAAATAACGTTCCGTTAGTGTGAAATTGCACCATGCCCCAAGTTTTAAAAAACATGTGGATATCCTTGCTCTACGTATATTAGTTTGACCGACTATAACTTACAACCTGCGCATTCCAGCCTCCTCCCCTCTGAAGAGTCCTCTATCTCATTCGGACGACTTAGTCAGACTGTCACTATAAGCCTACATCATTTTAATTGCAACCTCTGTCTCATTTGGAAGACTTAGCCAAATTGTCAATATCAGCCTACATCATTTTAATTTGGAAGACTTAGCCAAACTGTCAATTTTAATTTGGAAGACTTAGCCAAACTGTCAATATCAGCCTACATCATTTAAATTGCAACCACCATCAATATCAGCCTACATCATTTTAATTGCAACCACTATCAATATCAGCCTACATCATTTTAATTGCAACCTCTAATCCTCTATCTCATTTGGAAGACTTTAGTCAGACTGTCACTATCAGTCTACATCGTTTCACTTGGTCTTGATCTGTTTCATCTATTCATGTTGCGATATATTTATTCTATCAAATAGAGAATAGCAATATATCTAGACCATTGTGTGAGTTTTGAGAATTGAGGGGATCCCTTCTAATGAGAATTAGTTGAAGACTTTTTTGACAAACTTATTTTTCGATCACAACTCCACAAATCAACAGTTAGATGTTTAGATATTTATGTAATTTTTTCAACCAAATTGAAAATCGTTAAGGCATTCATAATCGTGATTTATCATTTATGAACATGAGCGGTTCATGTTTGACAGATTTGGTTCGTCCATTGATTTGATCTAGTTCGGTACCTTAATGAATAGTAATTTGAAAGATAATTTTCAGAAGTGATCTACTCATGCATACATAAAAATCTAACGGTTGATTTGCCGTAATGTAATCGAATAGTGGATCTCTCAAACCGTTGAATAGAAAGTGCTCAATCTTTGTACTTACATATGCATTGGCCAAGCATAATTAGCTATAATGAGCCAGGCTCATGCTACCGCCAACAGTATCAATAACCACCAACGGTGTGACCTACTGAAACACAGCCAAGCAGGCTATCACCTAAGCCCCGGCTCAGTCCCACATCATAGCCGACGCTCTGCCACTGGCCACGCCCAGATCACCTCGCTGAAGCATCAGAAGCGGCGAACTGAAGCATATCAGTCCCACATCGAAAACAAGGAAGAGGTCAGCCTCTTCCCCACATATAAAAGGTTCACTCTTCTCTCCTCATTAATTACGCATTTACTACTTACTTATTGTTATTCTGTTAACACAAATACATTGACTAACTTAGGCATCGGAGTCTCTGACGCCCTTTGTATTTCATTTGATAGATAGCAGGAGTCCCAAGAGAATCACAAGTAGCGGTCCGCCCATCGGACCAGCGTTAACTTAGATTTAGCTATCGCTAAATCTTAGACATTAACATTGGCGCCGTCTATGGGAATCCTTGAGCAAAAGGCCATCCCACCACAACGATCACCATGACTAACGGTAGTGGGGGAAACGCTAAAGAGCAAGCAGACCAATCCGCCAACCCCCATCCCAACAACCGTACGACTAAGGTTAACCGCGCATTATTCAACACTCCGGCCAACCCTAGCGCTGAACCCCAAGATACTCCCCAGGTCCAGCTGACTCAAACTGCAATGGAGGCCCGACCAGGCAGCAGTCGCCCACCGGGTCAGGACCTCGCAGCTATGTATGAGCTGACATTAGCAGACCTCCACAAGGCAAGTAGGGAGCACGAACAGGAGCGCAGGGAAAAGGCCGAGGCCCAAAAGCAAGTGGTCATGCTGATGTCAAAATTCAACGAACTGAAGAAGGCGCTGGAGGCAAACTCTAACCAAGCGTAGAGCGAGTAATCGCAAAGTACCAGGCGTAGTCGACCCAACGCCGGCAGATTGGTACTCGCACCAGTCATACAAATGCAGATACCGCTGAGCCCATCAGGGCTATTGGGAATGGGTCCACCTCCCCCACCCCGACTAATGTTAGAGCAAGAGGAGGAATCACAACTGCACACCAACCGCTCCGCAGCCAGGGCTAGAACTGAAGGTAACCCACCTGCCCCGAGGCGGGAGCTGGCGCAGCGGAACCTCTAGGTGGGACCCGCTAGAGATGAAACAGCCCTAATCCTATAAAGGATGCAACAATTAGAGCAAAGGCTAATCCGAGGGGAGGCAGACGCCTCAGCGCCGATTCCAAATCAGCTCTTTGCGTCCAGGCCGGGGCCATTCATCGCTAGGATCCTGCATGTCGTCCGGCCAACACATGCAAAAACACCAAAGATGCCACAGTACGGTAGAATGACGGACCCCTTCGTACACATGGACACTTTCAAGAAGGTAACCAACAACAAAGGATTTGATGACGCCACCCTCTGCCACTTGTTCAGCGAAACGTTAGATAGTGAGGCAATGAGTTAGTTCTTTGAGTGCTCACGGGGATCCATTGACTCATTCCACGCACTATCAAACGTTTTCCTATCACGGTTCATCCTGTTGTCCACTGGACATCACTACACAAGTCAGTTGTTCAACGTCAAGCAGGGCATAGAGGAAATGCTGAAGGCATTTGTCACCAGGTGGCAAGCAGCACTGCAGCAGCATCTCAGTGCAGCGATCTTGATAAAACAATGGCACTGGCGGCCTTTAAGCAAGGACTTCTAAAGGGACCATTTCTCTATCATCTCAATTACAATCATTCAAACACCTCATATGACCACGTCATGAGCGAGGCAGTCATCCAGGCATAAGCGGAGTTCATCACATACGGAGAAGCCCCACCACCACCGCCAACACCAACAAAGTCCACTCAACCCTCCTCCAGCCAGCAGGAAACCGCTAACAAAACTTCTGTTATGCCGCCAACTGATAAAAAGAGAGAGTGGCAATAAGGCAACTACCAGAGCAAGCGGCAAAAGGACCAGCATTACCACAAGGGCAACCGCTCATCCCACTGGGACAACCGTAACAAACAGAAGGAGTCCTCCCAGTGGTACGCAGTGTTTACAGTCCTTATAGCTTCGTATGAAGAGATATACGACCAGTGCAAAGACCAGATTCCACCGCCACCCCCAAGAAAATACCCAAGGGAGGGAAAACCCAGAAACACTGGCAAGTGGTGTAAATACCACGAGGACAACGGTCACAACACTAACAACTACAATGCTCTCAAAACAGCAATTGAGACTCTGTATCATGATGGCAAGTTGGAACAATTCAAGGTGCGTCAACCATCATTGGTGGTTGCCAACATCGAGCCGATGCGTCGCATCAGCACCATCGACGGCGGTGCTCCGATCACCAACATCTCTCATAGGGCAAGAAAACGCTATGCACGCGCCAACTACCCCAAAGAGATTTGCAACATCCGTTATGAGAGATCTGCTAAACTCCCAAAGTCTGGTTGGGAACCCATTACCTTCTCGGAGAAACAGGAGCGCGGAGTGCATCTACCCTACGACGATCCATTCTTCATCGACGCCATGCTTGATAAATGGTCAGTGGGAAGGGTCCTTGTTGACAGCGGATCCGTTGTCAATGTCATATTCAATGGCTGCTACAACCAACTCCAGCGGAATAGGAAATTACTCCAAGATCACGAGCCCTTGCTCCGTTTCTCCGGTGACGTCACGCAACCGCTAGGCTCTGACTACATGCGCCTAGTCATCGGTGCGAGCCCATGAACAGCGGAAATACATACAGAGTTCATCATTGTCTATTACTTCAGTTCATATAATGTCATCATTGGTCGACCGACGCTCAATAAACTAAAATGCATCATAGCCGGATACATGCTTCTCATGAAGTTCCCTACACCCAATGGGATAGGCTGCATGAAAGGAAGTCAACAACTGGCACGAGAATGTTATTCAACAACTGTGGCACGGTCGACACTCCCCCATGAGATCCTAAAGGTAGGAAACCATGTACCGGTGACAAATATTTTTGATGATCCTAGGGATGACGAGGAGAAATATGTAAAAAAGGAACCTGTCAACCCAGAGACATTCTTGAAGGTTATCAGCATCTCCGACAAGTACCTTGAGCGAACGGTTCGCAGAGGCGCTCAGCTAGCCCCAGAGATAGCGGCAGAACTCACTCAGTTTCTACGAGACAACGCCGCCATCTTTGCATGGTTCTATGCTGATATGCCAGGCATCTCCCTTGAGATCATCACGCACAAGTTGAGCATCAAACCATCCTTCTATCCGGTCAAGTAGCGGCGAAGGGCCTTCGATGAAGAGAGATATCGTGCAATAGGGGAAGAGGTCGCCAAGCTTCAGGGCATTGGGTTCATCCGCTAAGTCAATTATCCTCAGTGGATTTCCAACTTGGTTATGGTTAAGAAACCTAGTGGAAAGTGGCGGATATGTGTAGACTTTAAGGGTTTCAACAAGGCATGCCCCAAGGATAGTTTCTCGCTACCCCGCATAGACCAACTGGTTGACGTTACAGTGGGACATGAGTTGCTCAGCATGATGGACGCATTCTCAGGATACAACCAAATCAAGATGCACCCCAGCGACCAGGAATGCACCACCTTCACAACCGACAAAGGCCATATACTATTACAATGTCATGCCTTTCGGGTTGAAGAATGCTGGGGCAACATACCAGCGGTTGATGAACGCCATGTTCGCGGAACACCTAGGAAAAATAATAGAGGTCTACGTGGACGATATGCTAGTTAAGAGCATCAAGGCCAGCGGACACATGGCAAACCCCCGCATTATATTCGCCATTCTCTTGGCCTATGGTATGTGCCTCAATCCCGAAAAGGCGAAAACTTTTTCTTTGGCGTCACTGCCAGCAAGTTCTTGGGATATATCGTCAGTGAACGAGGCATAGAAGCTAACCCTGACAAGGTGCAAGCCATCCTCAACATGAAGTCCCCGGAATGGAAGGTGTACGTTCAGAGCCTCCAGGGCAAACTAATCGCCCTTTCTTGGTTCATCTCCAGACCCACAAGAAAGAAATTGACTGAACCCCAGACTGTGAGGCGGCGTTCCAGAGCTTGAAGGGGTACTTGGCAGTAGTCCCACTTCTTTCCATTCCTGTACAGGGTGAGATACTGTACATCTACCTAGAGGTATCCCCATCAGCGGTAAGCTGCACCATTGTACAATGAGAGGGCCAGGAAAAGCTCCCAGTATTCTATGCCGGCAGAGGCATGAACGGGACGGAGACAAGATATACCCCCCTGGAGCAGCTCGCTCTTGCACTAATCTTCAGAAAGGCCTAGTAATTTTGCCCGTGCTATGCTGCGGGATTTGTTGTTCATATCCATTCATGTTGAAACTGAAAGCCGAATCGTTTTGGTTGACATGTTAAAATAGTAATATAGGATTGAATGAAATTTTTGATGTTGCTTGAGGTTTCTCTAGATGTTAGTGCCTGCAGGGTAAAATGGTTGATATGAGATGTAGTAGTAGCGGTTGTGAGTAATGTCCATGTATTGCAGGCATGAATATTTTTTTTCTTCCTACTAAAATTGATGTAGAAAATCTGAGGTGATATTAATGCCAAAATGAATTAACAAAGCTTATGTACATATTGTCTAAAATCTAAAAAAAATGAAATTGCTTGTAGAACTTGTCTCTTAACCTGTATTATCAACATCTGAATTTGTATTATTTGCTGAATTTTCAGTGAGCATCAGAGCACGATTTCGCTGAGTACTTCGAAATCGTTTCCTCAAATGTTCAGAAGTATAATTCTTCTCTGCCACCAGAGACTGAGCCACTATAAATAATATCCAAACTGCCAAACAACGTTATTCAGCTTCAGAGAAATCAAATACTCAGAAACCCTCTCACTCTTTTTCAAACTATAATGAACTGATCATAAAGAAACTTATCTAAAAGATGCAACAAAAATTACATCAAAAAGAAATCACAAAATCGAAATGACAAAAGATGCTGATCAGAAAACAATAAATCAAACCCAAATTCACAGATCAAAAGTGAATGATCAAAAACAAACACACTACAAAAACTTTTCTTTTCCTTGTTTGAAACACACTACAATCTAACCCAGAAACAATTTCAATCAGAAAATTTAAGATTAAAAAAAAACTTTCCACTTGTTTTCTCTCAAGCAAGCAAGCAAAAGTTTGTGGTCTCTCTCTTCTGCTTCTTTTCCTTCTTCCCTCGTCCTCTTCTCCCCCTCTTTTCTGTGTGCTCGACGAACAACAAAATCCCAAAAGAAACAAAAATTTCATCAAGTCTAATATGAAATAGAAACCCAAACTCTATCAAAAGAAACTCAAACTCTATCAAGCCTTGATCGATAACCAAACCTGAGCGGGGACAAAATCGTTTTGTCATCCCTGAGCGGCTCAGATAGAGCCGTCACTGTTCACATGCTTATGAACAGTGCCTTAGGAACAGTAACCCATCTTTAGTATATAGTAAATTACTAAATGATGATGATGATGATGATGATAGACGATACGATAACGCCATCGTTGTTGAATGGGGTTTAGCTTTCTGACTTCTTCTTACACATTTCTTAGATTTTTTCGCCTCTGCATTTTTAGGTTGGTTTGAGCAGTGTGCTTGCGACCCTTGATTTTTTTTTTTTTTTTGCCTTGGTTTAAAATTATAGTGTTCTAGTTGGACTTCTAAATTTCCAAATTTGATATTTGGACCTCCAACCTTTTTCAATTATTAATAGACTATGTCAAGTTATGAAAAGACAAATAAGGACAAAGAGAGAAAAATGATAAATAAATAAATAAATACTCTTCGTACGTACCTTCCCAAAATATAACATTCAATTAATTTTTTTGTTCCCGAAATTTCCGTATATTGCCTATATAGTTGAGAGTCCTTGACCCAAAGCACCAAAATTGGACAAAATTATCTCAATTACCCCAGTAACAGATTTTTATTCCCATTAACCCAATTTAGATTACAATGACAGATATACCCTCAGCCTAATTAAACAACTAAATTTTATGCCACTCTCTCATCTCTCTAGCTCCTCCCTCCGATCCTCTCTCTCTCGCTCCCTCTCATCTCTCTCTCTCTCTCTCTCTCTCTCTCTCTCTCTCTCTCTCTCTCTCTCTCTCTCTCTCTCTCTTCTATCCAAGCGAATACGCCGGAGTTCCGTCGGGTTTCAAAAGCCAGAAGTTCTTGTCGAAACTCGGGCCAGGTTTCATGTTCTCATTGAACAGAACGAAGACGTAGATTTTGAGATCCGAGCTCGATCAGGTTCCCCTTTGGCATTATCCGACATAGCTCTGGCCTCGTCCTCGTTGCCTTTTCACAGCCAGCCGGTCTCAGAGATGTGAATCAGAAGCTTCTTGCAGCCGAGGGACCCAAGGGCGGCGTAGACGGCGTCGATTTGGGCTTATCGTACTTCTATTTCGGCGAGCTCAATCATGTAAGGCCGGAAGAGGACGTAATCCGATGAGGCAACGACACTTGTTTGGGGTTCGATTTGTAGGCGAAGTAATGGTAGGCGCTGATCAAGAACAGAGATCCTGTTTTGGTGTGGAAATCAAGGATCAGAGATATGCCTTCTCTGCGGTGGTTGCTGGGAATGTTGGACAGTTGGGTGCCCAGAGTTTTTTTTTTTTTGGTAAACTATGCAGAAGTCTGAGAAGAAAAGAAAAAGAAAAAAAAATGTCTATTAGGGGCAATAGGCGTCTATTGGGAGGTAATAGACGTTTTGAATTGATATAATTTCCTTATTTTTTTTCTGTAATAAAAGTTTTATTTGTCTAAAGTTAGGGAGATTAGTTTCCATTTTAGCAACTGAAAGTCCTATTGGGAGGCAATAGACGTCTATTGGGGGGCAATACATGACTGATAGTCGTCTATTGGGGGCAATACATGGCTGATAGTCGTCTATTGGGGGCATTACATGGTTGATAGTCGTCTATTACGGGGCAATACATGGCCGATAGTCATCTATTGGGGGCAATAGACGTCTATTAGGGGGCAATAGTATTGCCCCTCAATAGAGGGGCAATACATGGTTGATAGTAGTGTATTGAGGGGCAATACATGGCCGATAGTAGTCTATTGGGGGGCAATACATGGCCGATAGTAGTCTATTGGGGGGCAATAGACGTCTATTAGAGGGCAATAGATGTCTATTGGGGGCAAAAAAAACCTTTTTGGTGAGATTGTCAGCAAATTCTGGTGGGCGGTAGCTGGTGACAAGATTCCGGCGACCTGTGACGAGGCTCTGGCGAAGTCTTCTATGGTTTCTCTCTCTTTCATTTTCTCTCTCTCTCTTTAAGTAACAAAGGGGTGAGGGTAAAATGGTATTTAAAAAAATTAAAAAACAAAAAAAAATCTTAATGGGGTATTAGGGAAGACCTCCTTAGAGTGTTTTGGGTAAGAGGGAATTAAAAAAACTTAATGGGGTAAGTGGGAAAAAAATCTCTATAAATGGGGTAAATGGACAAAAACCCTTAATAATTTACCTAAAATAATTAAGTAAAAATAATAATTTCTATACATAACCCATCATTTAATACAAAGTAAATTCAAAACAATCTAATTTGGAATTTCCTTAAACTAAATTCATTTAATATTATAATATAGTTATTACTCGATCTTCCAACCCAAAACGCCTGAAATCCTTCTTTTAGCAATTTCAAAGGGATTCTAGGAACATATCAAGATCGAGAACCAACCCTTTGATTAATTTTGGTTGAGAAGAGACCTACTCATAAGAGAGCAATATTATGTGATTTTGATCATTCTTCTTCTCGTGGTTAAAGATAGAGATAAAAAGTAACATAACAGATTGTTGTATCTCATGTTTAAGGGTGCTTTGGTAAAATAAGGAGGTATACTTAACTTTTCAGGTATTCTAAAAAGTAAACTAAAGGGGTAGTAAGTATGGGAGGTCCAAATAACAAATTTGGAGACCCAACTAGAACCACCCTTAAAATTGTCGTATGTTTTTTCTTTTTTTCTTTTTTTAGGGAAATGAAAGATAATTTTATTGATTAAAAATCATTACAATCAAGTTTTAGTAGCTTTCACACTCGAAGGAATAATACTCAGGCCCCATTGGTTGACAGGAATGTCAAAATAGGAAAATGATTTATTTTCCTTTCCAGACTGATATGGAATGGAATAGGTTTTGGTATTTCTATGTAGATGTTCAGAACATTACTGGAAATTAAATTTTGAAATTAATTTTTCATTTCTATTGCAGTGTTTGTTAATGAAATATAAAATTATAATTCTCATTAATGCCTTTTTACTAATTAAATTATAAATATGACATCAACTAATAAAGGATATTGGTGGAGGAATATAAATTTTTTAGAGGGATAATTTATGTAATTTTGCCTTTGATAGTAGGAAACTGAATTAAAATACCACCCCTGAGTCCCCTGACTAGGTAATTCTATTCAAGCTTTATGAATGAGTCAATTTCCATTCATATCTCATTTTTTATTTCCTTTCCAATCTCTAATTACAACAAAATGGCACATCTAAATGGAAAATGAAATTAAAACCATGATTTCCTGCCATCCAAACGAGGCCTAAAGAAATTCATGGAATACATAACATATTTTGCTTCTTGGGCAAGGATCGGTGTGAACCAGCAAGTTTGCATTGTGACGCACAAAATGAACCTAAGCTGACAACGGTTGCTAAAACAAATCTCTAAGATCTTGAATACGAAATCCCTTATTCCGAATTATCCAGAGAATGCTATGCTAAACCCTGAACCAATTCATGACAATTAGATTTACTAGAAATTGCATGGGAACAATCTCTCAATTCATGAATGGGTGACTCAATTTCTTTCTCACAAAATGGGCATTGAGTATCAATATCGATACCAAGTTCACCAAGCCTACTCATGTAGGGAAGATTATGTATTTGAGGCAACTTTCCATGCACAAATTTTAACTTTATTTGGAATTGAGGCTTTTCACAACTGATTCCATAAGGGTTTGGTGCGATAAGGTCTTCATTCAAAACCTTAATTCTGACAATATGATAAGCTGATTTGACATTATATATCCCCTTCTTATCCCACTCTAAAAGTAACGACCACAATCTTTTGAACAATATGCATAGGAAAGAGATCAATTAATAAAGCATGATTTCACTAGGGCTGGCATTTTCAACCAAGACAAACCAACCAACCGAATCCGAGCCGAACCAAAGAAGTTGGTAACCGACACTGTCGATAACCGAACTCTTGGTACGATACAACCGTACCGACTCCACATACATGGTATGGTAATGGTTTCAATTTTTGTATATACATGGTATACCGTACCATACCAAACTAAGTATAATTAGTTAATTACTCATATTTTTTTATATTTTTTATTCTTCTCTCTTCTTCTTTCTGGACCCTCTCTTCTCTTTCTTCTTTCTTTCTAGTTTTTTATTCTTCTCTCTTCTGCTTTCTGGACGCTCACTTCTCTTTCCTCTTTCTTCTAGTTTTTTATTCTTCTTCTCTCTTCTCTTTCCTCTTTCTTCTAGTTTTTTATTCTTCTCTTCTTCTTTCCGAACACTCACTTCTTTCTCTTTCTTCTTTCTTCTAGTTTTTTATTCTTCTCTGTTCTTCTTCATGGATTCTTTCTTCTTCTTTTTCTCTCCGCTTTCTTCTTTCTTCTTTCTGGACTCTCTCTTCTTCTTCTCTCTTCTCTGAGACTCTCAAACTCTTCAAAGAAATGCTCTCTCTCTCTCTCTCTCTCTCTCTCTCTCTCTTTCTCTCCGTCACGGGCCCTCGATTCTCAGCCTCTCTCCAGCCATGATGGGATTTCAGTACCTCTGGTTAAACTGGACTTCCACTCCTCCAGCTCTCTGGCTCTCCCATGACTCTGGGTTCAATTTCTAGGTTCAAGCTCGGTGATTCTTCAACCTCGAAGCTTGGTGATTCTTCAAGCTCAATTTCTAGGTTTTGGATTTGGGGGTTCTTCAAGATTGATTTCTGGGTTTTAGATTCGGTGATTCTTCTTGTTAAAAACTCGGTTGGAGGCCCAACCAACAGATACTAACCGAGCCTCTTGGTATACGATATGTTGGTATACCGACTTCTGTGGCCGGTAATGGGAGAAGATTTTGTGTACCAAACTAGTCCGGTACGGTAGCTGGTTTTGGGCCTGCATCTACGGTACTGAACTGAACCCAGCCCTAGATTTCACACTCCTGGAGCTAAGAAAAGACCAGAAACAAGACTGACCATATATGAATGAACCTGATGAACAAGCGGCTGCGCTTGCGCATGAGCCCCACGCTCCGATAGTGAAACTAAAAAACCAAAAAGATCGGATCCGTTCAACTTGTAGATCACAACACGAGGAGAAACTTTCATACTTGCCACTAAGTCCAATTAGGCTTGAATCGAGCTAGATCAAGCTCGAAAGTTTCCCATGGCGGAAACTTCCAACCTTTATTCCACCGTGTATGGTGAGAATCGAGCTGAGCCACCACATGAAAAACTTTGCTGGAGAAGAGGGCTACAAAGCCCTTGTTTCAAGCCCCGCTGTCGCCGGAGGAGGGAGAACTAACCGGGTCGGTTGCCGCCGTGCTTGTGGGCTTTGATCCTCCTTGCACGATGGAATCAGTCAAAGTGAACACCAAGGGTGGGGAGACGGCTTCGAGGAGAAGAGATTGGTGGCGGTGGCGCCGCCATTCGTCGCTGGACTACTGAGTTAAGACCGAGTCGAGTCAGGTTTGGGTTTTTTGAGAGAAAAAGCTTTCCAGAATTTTTAGAAAAGTTTCTGAAAATGGAATTAAAATATTTTCTCTAATTTTTCTATTTAGAGAAAAAATTTCCAAACTAGTAAAACTTTTGCTGATCCTAACTCTTTCCTAAGATCTCGAAAAAAAAAAAGCATTCTGCATGTTCATGAATTCGTATCGACGTGCTCTACAACATTTGTGAAGAAAGTTTCCAGAGAAACCTAACGAATAAAAAACTCAACTCTTGACCCTAACCTGAACATTAGTGCTCAATTTAAAACCTCATCAATGTAGTAAGAGCAAGTAGGGATCGTTCTCAACCGAGGATTAGAGGTTATTTATTCCTACAAAAATAAAACGTTACATAAAAAAAAACATAGTATTTATATACAATATTTACTAAAATTATAAAGAAAAGGGATTTTGGATTTTGTTTTCTAAATTAACAACTAATTATATACATGTGACACACCAAATCAAATCATAAACCAAATAGATAAAGATGAATGGAAGATGTAGAGATGAGATTAACTACTCATTAACACATTAACAAGGTGATATTCTTAATTTTTGAATCAAATATATCAAAGCAAGGAATTGATCAAGAACAGAGATGAACGCAAACAAAGTCATTCTTACTTCCCTTAATTAAATTAACTAGATGAATGCACCATAGTTAACCCTATTAAGCATGCAATCACTAGTGGTAGCTAATCACTAATAAGAACACAATCAATGCATTAAGCACATATGGAAGTTTGATCAATTCAAGCAAAAAACATAAGCTGGAACGCCATACAAGCATACAAAACTCATTGTTGATTTACCTAAGGAACTATAGGTTTTTCACTTTAATTATTAAGACCTGGAACACTAGCACATGTTAATATTAATTCAATTACATGCTCATCAATCTAAGTATGCATTCTAAGATCAATTAACACATAAATGATGGGATTGAAGCACAAAATCAACAAACATGCTAAGATATAATGAAATTGCAAATTTTCAGATTATCAAGAACCCTAAAACATTAACATGCTTCATGGTATTTGGAAACTAAACATCAAAACATGCTTTAAATCTCACAAGTAATCGAAACAACCAGATTATCATAACAAAAATCTGTTTTGAATTACAAATATCAAAAACCGAAAACAAAAGAAAGGTGTTTATGGTTACACTTTTAAATCTTCAAGAACACAAGTAGCTTCAAAAGGTGGTGGAGGTAGACGGCAAGGATGCTTAGAATGGAGGATGATCACGTCTATGGAAGAGGATGATGCTCACGGCTTCAATGCTTGATCTTTGGAGAATTACCGAAACTTGAGAGAAAAAAGGGGAAGAAATTGCGATTTTGATTTAGGATTTGGTGATGGTCGTTGACATCTCACAATGCTTCCTTTATATAGTGCACAGCTAGCTTAGTTATCTAGGTCGAAATCTACTTCAATTGCATCATTCAACCAATCAATCAAAATATTCCTTGAGAAGTAGAGAACAATCTTTAATCTTCTTTGTATTCTTCTTTGCCCAAATTACTATGTATTTTCCCTCAATTTAGTCTTCATTCAACTCGTATGCAATCAGGAAACCTAAATAAATATTTATTCTCCTTTATTTTCTTTTCCATAATTCACACGAAGTAGATATTCTCCAAAACTCTCCCTTTTTATGCCTTTTGCCGAAATCTTCTAGTATATTCCTTTAATTCTCACGACAAAAACAATATATATGGGACTAGGACTCCTCTTGACATCAATGATGCTTCTAAAGTCTCCACATGCAAGTTACATGCTTCAATCTTTAGGCCAGACTTCTTCACTTGGACATTGACGAAGCCCAATTTCATTTGTGATACAAACTTTGACATTCTAGAACATTTTTGCACAATCTTGAGTCATCTTCAAGGCACAACATCTCCTAGCCTTCCCAGGTATCATAGTATCATCAGGACTCCTAAAGCAAACATCACTACTACACAAACCAGGTTTGGGGACACCCACTAATTTTTTTTAAGACGTTTTTTTGTATTGAATGTCATTGTATATATGCCACGACGTCAACACCACTCTAGCATTTCAAAAGCAAAAACAGGAAAAGTTGCGCAAAGGCCAGCGCATCTAAAATCCACAGAGGTCTCGGGTTCGAATCACAGAATACCCAAAAACCATAATAGTTGAATAAGGCCATAAGGAATCCATGCAGGGCGTTCGTCCTCTACATGACCCCAAATTCCAAAAACAGAAGTCTAAAGTTCGAGAGCCTCTCTCTCTAAAAACTAGAGAGAGAAAACAGATCTGCAACCAACACCCCTCCCCCTCCTCTCTTGCCCTGATCTTGATCCCTCCGGATCCAGATCGTTGGCTTGAGGGTTGGGGGCGGCTCTTCTTCATTTTGTCTTCTTCAGTTGTCTTCTTCAACGCTGTGCAGGAGCTTTGGGTCAGGCTGGGGACGCTTGGATCCTGGTCGGTTCGTCCCGCTGGTGTGGTGCGGAGGTGCGGCGCGGTTGAGCGGTGGCTGTGGCGGTGGCAGAAAGGCCAGTTCCCGGATCGGTTTCTACCGCGGTGGTTGCACGGCTGCCTTGGGATCGTGCTGCAGTTGTCGAACAGATTCAATCTGTGGTGGCGCGGTAATGTGCTGCGGTGTGGCATGACGCTGCGGTGGTGGAATAGATGGAAGCCAGTTCGGGTTCGACTATGGTGGTTGCTCGGGCTGCGGTACTTTGGGTTCGTTCGAATAGTGGTGGCTGAAGATAGTCGGGTCGGGTCGTGGTCATGAGTTGGTGTGTATTAGATTGAACTGTGACTACCATGTCTTTTACTAATTTATGTTTCCACTGACTGCAATTAGCAACTAATTTTCCATCAGAGTTATTAAATGAATTTAATGAGACTAGCAGAGTTATCTTTTTTTAACTTCTCAAACTCATACATTCTTTTGCAGGGAAATTGAGAATGGGGTTGTATTATGTTAAAAAGAATTCCTCAAAAGCTGTTTACACTTCTGAACTGCAATCTGTATGTATCGCTGGGAGGTAAAACTCAAATTGTCTCTGTTTTTTGTTCTGAGATTTGCTTCTGTGCCTATATGAATGTATATATTTTATGAAACCATCTTTAATTTTGGATAAATTAATTGGCTACTACTGCAGTATACATCGTTTTCCTAGGAATTATGATATTTGATCATTTGCATAATAGGCATCATTCTCAGAGCATGTGACGTTCGTTTCACTTGAATCAAATAGATGATATCAAGAATTAGACTCTTGCTTGCACTTGGATATTGATACTTTCAGTTTAGTCCTTACTCTATTTGCTAACAATCTGCAGATATCTACCTAAGGACTTACAATGCATGTTTTCTTTTTCATTTTTTTCCCAAGTAATAGACCACAACTCAAGGAGTTTATTTCAGTGAATTGTTTTTTGCAGTATCTCTTTTTGGTTTAGTTTATGCTTTTCTCTTTGATACTTACTGTGGTCAGTGGAGGGCTACAGAGAGGATCAAGAAGAGTAGTACATGGTGGAGAGATGGATTTGGCCTTGGCAACAGAGGGATCAAGTGTATATGATTGAAGGTGAGAAGGGAGTGAGTCATGGGAATAAGGCCAAATTTTATTCACATATTTTTCTGCACTGTTACAGTTTTGCACTTTATATTTAGAAAATTCACTGAAGGTAATTACGTTTCACTTAAAGTATAGGTCTTTATTGATCCTTTCATTCATATTTCTTCTGAGCACAAGGTTCTTAGAGTTTCAATTAGTAAAATCATTATCATTTCTACAACGCTTAAGAGGTATTGCTGCTCATACAACTTTTTAATTTAAATATGCATGTTTAGTTGCAATTGGTACCTTGGCAGCTGTCATCATCTTCATGTTTTGGTTTTGTATATTGCACTAAACTTGAAAATTTAGGTCATTTAACTCTTGGGTTTGTTTGTGGCATTTAGGGTGCACAAGGTGCTGTTACTGCTATGATGTACTTTACCTTGTTACAACCCTGCACGCGCATCCCAGCTATCCTCTGCAGAGGTGGAGAACTGTGACTGCTTGCAAGGTATGAATATGGTCTAACTAAACCCTAATTTTTCTTGGTATCTGTAATATCCTATATGCTGGAAGTAAGAACCCATCTTGATATGCTAATGTTTCTGAACAAGATAGTCTATAATATTCGAGACCAAGTAAAGGTAGCTTTCTTTAATATACATCTTTATATTATTCTTTTAAGTTTACTTTGCATATTTTGATATGCTTTTCTGTACTTTATTTAATCTTTTTTTTTTTTTACTGGGCAGATCACATGCTCAACTTAAGTTGCTAGTAGCTGCTGGCATGTTTAAATGTTAAAGTTTATAACAGGTAAAGTTGAGAATGTTTGTATTTTGATTATGGCTTATTGGTTTACTCTACAAGTACTAAGTCATCAAGTCTGGTTACCTCTAAGCCTTGAGGCTTGATGGGATAAATTGTTAATCTCAAGTTCAATTTTATCTGATCCCTTCCTATTACTTATGTTCAACTATTGACTTATGCAGGGCAGAGTTATACCAGTAGTTGCTTCAAATATAGTTATTTGTTCAGATTCATGGCTCGTGCTTAGTATCACTTGTTCATAATGACAATGTACGTTTAACTAGGAATTAGATAAGATTAGAATGTACGTTTAACTAGCGTTTAACTAGGAATTAGTTACAAGAAGTGCTTGTAGTCAAGTATATTGTAACGAGTAATAGATACAATGACGTTTTGGGATTGTAAAGATTATTTGTATGTAAATGTCTTCTTTTTTTTTCAAGGACATTTTTTTTTTTGTGTTCTATAATAGATATAAGGACGTTTTTTTAGCGTCCTAGTATACATTAGATGACCCTTTTATCGGATTTAAGGACACTTAAAAAGTGTCTTAATATACATTAGAGGACACTCTTCTAATGTCCTTAAAGACATTAGAGGACGCTTTTTAAGTGTCCTTAAAGACATTAGATGACGTTTTTTTTTTAGATTAGAGGACGTTTTTTTGGTGTCCTTATAAACATTAGAGGACGTTTTTTGAACGTCCTTGTAAGTGACTTACAATGACTCCTTGATAGATGACGTTTTTTTTGCGTGTCATCTAAAGTTTTCAATGACGTTTTTCGAACGTCCTAAAATGCTTTTTTTGTAGTAGTGCATGTTTCCTAGCTCAATTAGGACTCTTTATTTCTGAGATGTTCTGGAACCTTCTTGAGCTCTTCTTGTTCAATAGGGACTCCAAGTCATGTTAGGTTTCCTTTTCCTGGCAGGAATGGGTTTTCTTGTTTAACTGGGATTCTGTCATTTCTCATTTCTGCATTTATCATTTCCACGAGCTCACTCCTAGTTGATTCAGGATTCCTACTTCAACTGGGATTCCTTTTCCTAGTAGGACTGGAAAAACATCAGCTTTCAATTTCTTTCCATTTCTGCGCACGTAACTTCTTGCCTTCCATTTCTAGACTCAAAAGTATCTAAAAACAAAAACAAAGTTAGAAATTATAATGTTAAAGAAATAACTAAGTAAAATGTAGATAGATTAACATTAAAAACATAGCAAATATTGCTCTCATCAAATTCCCCCACACGTAGCTTTTGCTAGACCCTTAGCAAAAACAACACCTCACGAAAAACACTAAGACTCAAAACAAACGAAAATTTAACTAAGTATGAAAAACCTAAAACCAACGAAATCAAAGTAAAATGTAGAGAGATTAACATTAAAAACATAGCAAATATTGCTCTCATCAAATTCCCCCATACTTAGCTTTTGCCTACCCTTAGCAAAAACAAAAACAAAGACTCACAAAAAACACTAAGACTCAAAACGAACGTAAATTTAACTAAGTATGAAAAACCTAAAACCAACGAAATTACAAAAGAAAAACCAACGAAAATTTTAACCAAGTACAAATACTCAAAACGTTTACAAACACAATAACTCTAATGTCCTTTAACATTTTGTCTCAGAAATCTCATACTTACATGTCACCAAGAATACCAGTCAACAAGACTTTATCACATATTTTTTTAGAGTTAAATAAAAGATATACATAACACATAAGCATGTAGGACTTGGGAGCAACAATGGTGAGTGGTTGGAGCTTAGCATGCATATACAAGTAATGATTCACCTCACAAAGGATATACACTCTTTCTTCTCTCAGAATTCAAGGTTCATGCTTAAAAGCTTCTTGTTCACTCAAGTATATGTGAGAGATGATATATATTTTTAAACAAAAAACTCACATATCACGAAAGAAAAGCACATATATACATTTTTTTTCAAAAGATCTCATGAAGGATATCAATCACATGCACAAATGAACCCAAGCCATAAGTTCAATAGTTATAAACTCATCTCCACAGATCAAAGGCTATCACATCTTATGGATAAAAAAGGTCTTATAAAAGGGTTGTAATGGGGCCAAGACTTAAGGTTAATAGAAATGAAGGAATAAGGAAATCACAAAGGTGTCCTAAAAATAAAGTAGAGCACTTATAATGTAGAGACTTCTTCGAATTCCAACAAGACATTCTTTAACGTCATGGCTCCATAGAGGTCATATAAAAGGCCTGATTTCCTCTTGTTGAGCTTCTGCTTCATTCTAGACTTTAAATCCACAATGTAAAAATACAAAAGTCCACAAAAACTTAAACTTTTCAACCAAAGCCGTATACATCATATTTCTTTTCTTTTCTTTTTTTTCTACCATTTTTTTCTTTTTGTTTTCACGGCATACACATTACAAATAATTCTCATGGACCATTATACCCCCACACTTGAACTTTCACCTCTTTTCAATCTTCAATCTTTACTCCTTCTTCCTTTGCAAAGTCTCAAAATTAGCTCCACTAAGTCTTTAGAACGAAGGGCAAGGATGAAACTATACTAAGGTTTAGGGTTAAAGAATTTTAGGGTGCTGAAAGAAAAGGCTAACAATGTAGGCTCAGAGGGGTTAAACTAGGGGATAGTGCACACGTGTGTACATGAAATGGAGACACAAGCTTATTTGGTAATGGTGGTAAAATTCTAAGGTGCCTTTAGTCATTTCCAAAACTAGGGATATATATTGATAAAAGTTTTGACAAGTATAAAAGTGAATTCTAGCATTCTCTAGTCCATTAAAGAGCTATGACATGTAATCAATGAAATGAAAGATAATGAGATCAACTAAGCATCGCCAAGAAATTCAAGAATATACATATGAAGCATACATAACGTTTCACTCCACAAAAAAAGGGTACACGGGCTCAAATTCTCACATTGGCTATTTTGAATCAAAACTCATTTTAGCATGCTCATAATCTGTACCATGTTATCATATCCATATCCACTACACAATTATATATCACAAATAAATCATATTTAACCAAAGAAAAATAAATTTCCATCTTAATTTTGTGTTCATCTTTTAGCCATGATTTCAGATATATAAGCTCATCTAGACAGTTGAAAGGGTGATTGTAAGACTCAAAAACACAAAACAAATGACAAAGACAAAAACTACGCAACAAACAAGACACAAAAACGTTTTGGACTTGGGCTTTTTCTCTTCTTCTTTCGGTAACTCCTTTGAGACATGACTAGGTGAAGAGAGGAATGATTTAGGCGGAACTCAGCTCACTTGGTTATCCCCTCCAATTCTTGACGGCTTTTGAAGCCCAGGAGACGTACATCATCCCCTCCAAGCGGCTTGAAGCGAGTTGAAGTGTGGAGGTCGAATTGAGGATTTGAAATTCTAGGGTTTCACTGAATTCTTGAATTTTCGAGGTAAATTTCGGCCAAATGGCTTAGATTCTGACTTTGCACTAATTTTGAAAGTTGTTGTACATGTTGAGATGAACATTTTGGCCTAGGTTTCATGACCCAATTTGGGGGTTGCCGGTGGCGCGTTTGGCCAATTTTTTGGGGTTCACTTTTTAGGGTTGTCGTATACTCGTCTATATGAGCATGTTGATATATTATGGGGTCATGTTGTGATAATTTGAAGCATGCTAAATTTAACGTAGTTTCAATTTTCTCGATTTGCAATCCGTGAGGATCTGACCATTGGGTCGTCTTATAAATTTGAGAAATTGATCCTAGAAGTGTTCCGAAGAGCTTGGGAGGTCTCGGAGGAAGTTTTGTCTCGATTGACAAAATCTTCGGTTTTGGGTTCAAATGCTCGGTTCGAACTGCAACCGCTTTCGTTTCAAATCGTGTGTTAAGTTCAGATCTTATTTTACTTAGGTGATTGACGGAGTGTGCTCTGTACTTTATCTCAGCTATAAGAGAAGACGTAGTGGGATTTAGAGGTGACTAAATCTCACGAGGTTCATTTATGAACAGAGTTTAGTTTATCATTTCGGTTTAATCGCTAAATTGTGAAATTGTTTTCTGGAAATAAATATTTGTTTTAGATTATATGAACTTGATCGACTACTGTTCATAGGTAAGTAAAATGAGATTTTAATTATAAAAATGATTTTTCTTGAGTTTTACGATTGTGGACTATAGTTGGTATTAGTGGCATTCCTGAGTGGATGACTGCGTGTGTGTGTGTGTGTGTATACACGTAAAACATACATCTTAATGGTGTGGCATTGTGATAAGCACAATAACTGTGATTTTATTCAGGTTATTGTTTTGAGCATTTACTCTTTTCGGGAATGCAATATATCATGTAATTGTTTATCTAATTGTGTTGAAACAGTATTTGAGTTTTGGTGTAAAATTTGAGTCCTGTGGGAGCTTTTTAAATATTTTCGGTCTACGGATCTGGTGTCACAATAGTGATGGAGACAAATATATCAGATACCATGTTTTTGGCCAGGTGACGAGTTACGATTCAGTTAGAGCTCTAGTCTGTCTGTCATTATATGTCATGGGGGAAACACGTAGGTTTCTTGCAACTTATGAGTACACGTTTAGCAAAGAGAGTTTCGGGTGGTTTATTTTTTTTTATTGTCCATGAGGACATGGGTGTTGTATTTAAAAGGTGGGAGTTTTCACTGGAGTTAAAATGATGTTTCATTGGCTTTAGCGTGAGTTGTCTGATTTTCTTATTTATTTTCCTTTTTCATTTGAATGGTTTGGCTTTTACGCAATCTTCTGAACTAAAATTTATGCAGAAGTTGCTATGATTTGAATTGTATGATTTTAGGTGATCTTCTTAACTAATTTTCTATGCAGGGATTACTGATTTTTACCTTGTTTGATTGTAAGTTCGGTTGTGTATTGTGGAGTTAAATGTAGTTGGCTTTAACTTATTCATAAGTTGAGGAAATTATAAGCATGTGTCTTTCGAATCATTTCAGTTGAGTTTTACTCATACGAACTTAAAAAGGTTACTGGTTTGTTGTTGCAACACGATGCACTATTCCATGGTGAACGAGTTATTCCTGTAGGTCAGGGCAACAAGGGTTGAGATCGTGGCTTGTTGTGGTAGCAGCGTTAGGTTTAGAACCTAATTTGTGTATCTACTGCTGTTTGTAGGTATGCTACTTGTGAGCGTTTACATTTACTTTGATGCTTTCGAGTTTATGTAAACACTTGGTAATGTCATATGTGACTCTAGAGAACAATTCGGTATTGACATTTGTGGGTTTGGTTTGTTTGTTACTTAGTTTAAATGAAAAAAAAATATTTGTATGCATTTTGGGGCGATTTGTTGAGTTATCGCATTTTGGATTTGAATTTTCTATATTCAAAATTCGGGTCGTGACGTATAAACTTTATTTCTCATACTTTGTTATGTTTTTACCTTTATTATATAGTTTTTAACTTAGTTTTTTTTTTATAGGTGTTTTGGAGAAAATGATTAAATAAAGGCGTTAAATGACAGATGATAAGCATGTGAGAAGTATAAATATGGCATGAGGAGATGACAAGGACAAAATCTACATGTGCTACGCACATGTGACACCAAAACATGAAGGAGAAGAAGTTGTCACATGTCTTGCATGTGAGAATTAAAAAGTCTAAACTTTAGCTAAGTGTCATGTGCATATTTAATGATGGCATGTGACATTTAAATGAAAGTGTGCAAAGCATGTGCAACTTAAAGATCATATGCCAAACATGTGTGGTGCAAGACTTCCTAAAATTTATAGGAATTGGTTTTCTACTTCAACTTTCTGGTACTCATTTAGATACTGCAGGAGCTGTAGAACTTCAAATTTAGATCTGCAAACTCCATTTGAAAGTAGAATTTCAGGGCTTTTGATCCATATATTATCCATTTTCTAGTTCCTTGTGAGCTATGAATAGCAGCCCAGCAAAGTTGACAGACAAAGGTGGCGGAAAATCATAACTTTCTTCCTAAAATTTAGGAGAATTTGGTGGAGCACATTTGAAAAGAAAAATCTGATTTGACTTCTTTTACAACTTGGATTGGAAACCATATATAATGCACATGGAGAGCTCAAGAAAAACCTGGAAACATGTTCTAGACATAAAAGACTTATTTAAAGCTAATATAGACTAGGATTTCTTCAGGAAAAAAGGATTGGATACTCAAGTTGATTGAGAGAAGAATTTGTGGGACAAATATCTATAATTAGAGAAGGAATTCACATTTGAAACACACTACACACTTCACCTTCTCTTCTATCTCTCTTTCTTGTTCATCCGCCCCCATCTTCTTTTTCTTCTTCCTTATTTTTTTTATACTATATTTTAAGAACTAATTTCAGTTTACCCCCCTGAGGTATGGGTTCAACATCATGTTAGTCCCTATAGTTTCAATTTAATCAGTAACACCCCTAAGCTTTCTAATTTCATCAACCGTGTCCAATTTCACTCACTCCGTCCAAATTGAACATTAACTTTCATGATGGGGTCCATTTTTAGGGTCAAAATGGTCATTTCACCTTTTAAAAACAAAAAAAATTAAAATTAAAAAAAAAACCCACAACCAAATGGTCGATCAAGTCTCTCTCTGCTCCCTTTCTTCTTCTTCAACCCCTCGTTCTCTCTGAAACTCTGTACTTTACAGAAATCCAAAAATCTCACAATGAATTAGCCCAGAAACCGAATTCCTCTGAGAAATGAAAGCTTTGTTAAAAAAACAAACAACAATACAAGTTACAGAGCTTGAAGCTATATGGTTCTTCTTCAAAAAAATGGTAGTCTTGTTGTCGAGTTCTGTTGAATTACAAGCTCAAGAAACAATAGGAAGAATGAAAGGAAGCCATTTTCTTTGTCTTACCTCGGAGGACACGAACACCAAATTATTGTTGTAGTCAAGTATCCTTCAAAATCAAGTCAATGGGGAGCAAGTTCATGTGTTCAGTTGTGAGAAAGCTTGGCGGTGGAGATATAATCAAGGCCTGTCATATAAAGAACAGATTCAGTGCTATAATTAAAAGCATGATTGTTAGACATGTCAAAACTCTTAAAGTGGAAGAAGAAGAAGAAGAAGAAGAGCAGAAAGAGAGTTGACCATTTGGTCGTGGGATTTTTTGTAAGGGTTAAATGACTATTTTAGCTCTTAAAGTGGGCCATATTTTCAGAGTTAACGTCTAATTTAGACGGAATAAGTGAAATTGGACACGGCTGATGAAATTAGAAAGTTTAGGCGTGTTACTGATTAACTTGAAACCACAGGGACTAACATGATGTTGGACCCAAACCTCAGGGGGGTAAACTGAAATTAGTCCATATTTTAATTTTTTTTTTTTTCAAAACTATGAGTAACTCACTTTCTATTAGTCAGGGGCGTCATTATGAAGTCCCATTTATGAGCATACTTATGATTATTTTTACTTAGAAATTATTTGATTGATTTTGTGATTGGTATGTTTTGATTTGGTTTATAGAAAATTTTTGCATGTTGATTTTCTTTGAGTGCACACTTAGATTAAGTTGCATGTAATTGAAGCTAGGGTTAAGAGATAATTCACCTCATTGTTTTGTTTCTTTTTCCCAGTAAGTAGTAACCACTTTGGACAAAGGTGAAATCGAAATTTACTTAATGATTTTCTTAGGTAAGTGCGTTTCATACTAAGAGAACTTTAATCAATGAATAAACTTTCTTTGTGCTTAATGATTCTTGCTTGACTTATTAGAAATGCGTTTCAAATCCAGTTTGCATGCTTAGGAATGCTTTTAACGAAAGAGTGTGTTTCACCACGTTAAATAATTTAAGGAAAGTAACAAGGAATGCATTTTATGGTTGTTCTTGTTTGTTGTCAATCACATATCAACTAAATATTTCTAAATTCTTTTTCTAAGTATGTATGTAAACAGTGGTGAATTAGTAGCGCATCTAACTTGTTCATCTCATTTATCACAACTCATAAAAAGATTCTAAAGTGTTTTAATTTGTTCTTTCTGTTTTCAATAGTTAAAAACCCAAAACAATTTTCGTTTGTTTCCTAACCTTTGTTTTTCGTCAATTCTTAGTTAATTTATTTTGATGTTTGTTTCTAACATTTTTAGTGTTTTATTTTGTAGGTACCGACGTGGAAAACAAAGTGTCCCTCCCAATCCTTGGCATCAACGATCCCTAATTCCGAATGATACTACAACCACACAAGAGGGTTAAATCGAGTGCTTGCTTTGAGTGTATCACTAATTGAGTTCGCTAGTCCATCCCCTCTCTCATAGTGTTTCCAACAACAATATAACACATGCACTCATAATAATTATATAGGACTAAATACGGTTAACTCCCTATACTTATAGGGTTTTGACGTTTCAATTCCTTACTTTTTAATTTCAACAAAATAGTCTTCAAACTCTCTAATTTCACACAATAGATCCTTGCCATCAAGCTCCATCTAAATTCTCTGTAAAATTGCTGACATGGCATCCCTTTCACACCAAATTATCTATTATACCCTCATTTACTTTTTTTTTTTTTTTCCTTTTTTCTCTTTACCTCTTCTTCTTCTAGCTCTAGATCTCCTCCTTCTGTTTATCTCCATCTCAAAATCAAGCTTCTTCTCTACAGAGACAAGACTAGAGCTTCCGAGCTTGATATCAGATATGGAGAGTCTTTGTTTACAAACCTCCTCCATTGTCTGATGGTTGTGCATTGCTTCGATCGTCGTCATTGTGGTGATTTATGGAAGCTCCGACGCTCCAATCGGCTCCTCCAACTCCAAATCAGAATCTCCAGTCTTGATTTTGATTCTGATGGTTCAGTTGCGTAGCAAGCATCACCATCACCGCCACGCCCTCCGTTTTCGACGATCATAAAATAGTAATAAGCTTCAGTAATCAATTAGTGCCATGATCAACAAAGGATTGAATTTGCTGTGATTAGGACCCCTATGCAAACCTAGTTAATGGTGTGATTCTAAAGCAGGGAAATTTTCTTTTCTTTAACCAAAACTGATCGAAGCATAGTTGGAGAACACATTTGAGGGGTTTGATGTGTTGCATCGGTGCCTGCATGTATCCAAACTCAAAGAATTCATGTAGCAAGTCTGAATTTTGGATGGTTTGTTGTGTTAGCAAATGTTTGTGATTAATTAATTGGGGAAAAGTTATTTTAATTTCAGGGGTTGCTTTCTTTTCTTTCTCTTAGCTTTGTTTTTCTTTCTTTTCATTAGTAAGATTAATTGGGGAAACGTTAAGGTTTGTCTCTTGTAAAGCTGATGATGTTTCTTACATGGAGATTAGTTCTCCATCGTTGTTATTATTTTTAAGCAGTGGTTTGGAAGGGGATGATTGTTCGGTCTGGGGAGAATGGAAACTAATGGTAGCATGTATTTCTGATTCCCAAAGTCAAACATCAGATGCTTCAGATCGGTGGTGGACGCAGGAATATATATCTTGTTAGGTTTCTAGCCCATGAGTCTTTCCTAAGAGGTTTTGGATTCCTACTGATGAATGGAGTTCCAATGAGGAAGGAAAATCCTTATTGATGTAGGATTACCTGTAATCCTTGTTGATTACAGAGAAGGAAAAGGCATAATTGCCTACCACCAATAGGAATAGGTTTCCTAATTGGTGAAGAAAATTGATATCCTTATGGCTATATAAGGAGGGGTTCTGCTCTAGGTTTTTCATCACAGAGACAGAGAGCAAAGTGTATTCCATTCTCGGAGTTAGAGAGTGAGAGAGGGCAAAGAAGGGAGAGATAGGAAGAGAAGAGAGAGTCCTTGTTTTCTTATTCTTTCTGGTTGTACCCATTATAAATATAGTGGAAGATCGTTTTTCTGCCCGGTGGATGTAGGCAAAAGTTTTGCTGAACCACCTTAAATCTGTGTTCTTGTGCTCGTATCTCTGTGGTTGTTTCTCTTGGTGAGCTGTGTTTATTTGTGTTTTCGACTTCACGTATTGACCGAATCTCAATATATCTATGGAAGCAAGTTTCAAGTGACTCATTTATTAACATATTTGCACCAAATGGGAAGCAGAGGAATGCAATCAAAGAAACAGAGTTTGATAGAAAATTTTAAGTGACTCATTCATTAATAGATTTGCACCAAATGGGAAGTAGATGAATGCAATCAAAGAAACAGAGTTTACTAGCAAATTTCATGTGACTCATTCATTACAGACTATCATGCTCAGCCCTTCAACTTGGAAAAAACAATGTTTAGTAGCACAAAAGGTTTAACAAAAAAGAGAACTTGCAAGAAGCAATAAAGAGCACATACCTAGAAAAGCAGAGTACTTCCACATCTATAATTGTCCTCTACGAGGTGCCATGCTTTGAAAATGTTGAATAATAGACTCATTGTCAATGAAATTGAATATATCCTTATCAAGAAATACAACTAAGTTGTCATTCATCCATTGGTCTCCCATTTGCTTGCGAATTCAATTCTTTATAATATTCATGGTAGAGAAAGCTCTTTCAATAGAGGCCGTTGTAACGGGAAGTACTAGAGCCAAAGTGATCAGCAAATAAACATAAGGATATGTCTTATGTTTTCTTGTCTCAACTGATTTCTTTACAAGATCAGCAATCCCTTGCAATTCTTGGAACTTGTTGTTAGATCGCATATCATCAATATAAGTCTCCAACTGACATTCTAGCAACAACAACTCTAATGTAGAAAAATCATGAGGATAAAACTCAGCAAGACGCATCAAACTTTGCTTGTTATAGGCTGCAAATGAATAATTAGGACTTAGAGATGCCAAACAAAGGAGAAGTTCAGTAGTAGCCTCACTAAAACAGTTATCTAGCTCCTGAAGTTGGAAATCAATCACTGCACAAAAGAAGTCAAACCAATAGTAATGCATATTTGTCATTTCAGGAGCTCTACGTCACGATTTTCCTGGACATACATATTGATCATCCATGTTTGGAACACTAATATTATCTTTTCCACAAAATATAACAACATGCTCAAGCAAAGAAAGCCATCCACTCTCCCTTAAAGGCTGCAATTTTCTCTTACACACTTTCACTAAAACCATAGCATTCACTATGTCCTGATCAATCATCTTTTTGTAGGGCTTGTGATAACTCATGAGTGATTCCAAGTATAATTAAAATCAAATGCAAACTGAATATGAAATCAAATGATTGTAGCAACTTTAAAGAAATAAAAGCTTCATGCTTCTGATCAGAACTCGCTTTATCAAATGCTATTTCAACCAACAAATCAATTATGCAAGAAAACATGACAGTAAAGTTTAGAAGAGCACCATATTGTGAGCTCTAACGCGTATCACATGAACGCTTAATTTCAGTTTCTTGATTGAGTCCATGTCCATTTGTAGGTTCTCTAATTTTAAGTGACTCAATGACTTTAAGAGCTTTCTTTTCTCTAAGAATGTCCCAACATTTAGAAGATGCCCCAACAATGTTTACAACACTACCAACTGATGTGAAAAAAGCACATACCATTTCATGTTTCTTGGCTACACTGACCAGAGCTAATTGAAGCTGATGCGCGAAATAATGAATATAAAAAGCACTCGAGTTCTTCAAAATAAGTGTCTTCATACCATTAAGTTCTCCACTCATATTACTCGTGCCAGCAACCTTGACCACATAGCCTAGAGAAGCTTAATCCATGTTTAGAGAATAGTGCATATATAGCTTTCTTAAGTGAGATAGCAGTAGTATCCGCTACATGTTCAATGCCTATAAAGGATTCAATCACACACCTATTTTTATCCACATAACGAAAGATAACAACCATTTGCTCCTTTACGGATACATCCCTGGATTCATCAACTAGAATAGAAAAAAAGGCATCGCTCATATTTCTAATAATAATATTTGTAGTTTCAACAGCAGCAGCATTAACAATGTCCTTTTGAATCCTAAGTGATGTCAATTTAAGATTTTCAGGAGCATTCTTCTCACTTCATCACTGTGAACAACAAGAAATCGCAAAAGCTAAAGAAAGTTACCTTTTTTTTTTCTTTTTCTTATTTTTAAAAGAGGATCAAAGGATTTCACTCATGCCCTCATGGTGACTCGAACCCATGACTTCGTACATAGGTAGTGGGTGCTCTAACCACTGAGCTAACACCACTTTGTCTAAAGAAAGTTACCTTGATTGCTTGAGTTCTCTGACTCGTCATGACCACGAAAGGCAAGGCCTTTTCTTAGAAGAAACTGAATGCAATCAACTGATGCTCCTAGTAGAACTCGGTAATCTATTTGGGATAGATGTACATTGTGATCAATAATGTTTCGAATATGCTACTTTTCATTCATCAATGCTTCATATTTTTGCAATGCTTGATTATGGCCACTATTCTGCTTCCCTACATGATCATGCAATCTTTCTTTTTTCTTCCAATTTCGAAAACCAATACCAGTAAAACAATCACCTCCTCCTTGCTCACCAACATTTGATTTGAACAGATAGTAACACAAACAAAATGCAGCATCTTTGGCCATGCTATATTCTAACCAATTAGGGAAGTCATTAAACCAATTAGAGACAAACCTTCGTTTCCCTTCTCTGCACTGTATTTGGACAAATTGATGATTTCTAGGCTAACAAGGACCTCTTAGCAGATACTCTCTTCTAATTTGATCCATACGATTGGGATGATTTTAGTTCTTTCTCCAGGATTAGAAGCAAGATTAGCCAAATCAATTTCTACATGACTCTGTTTTGATCTTTCACTCTCGATAAGGGGTGATGATAACTCGTTTGATGTTCGTTTAAAGAATCTCTCCATCTTTGATCTTTCAAAACTGCAATTTTAATAAAAAAGAGTAATTTAATCTAATCAACAAATTCATCGATTTGGGAAGTAAACTAGAAGATGAACAACTAACCTGCAAGATTCGTCAATCCAAGGCTGAATTACAGAAGAGCAGAGATTGAAGACTCAAAGAGTCGAAGTCAGACTCGATCGAAGACTTGAAGTACTGAGTTTGGTTGTTTGGGGATTCTCAGTAGAACAAAAAGAATAGGAAAAGGTCTGGGGCCGTCTGGGAATTGGAATCAACCTTTACATATATACAATTATATATGAATGATAGAGAATTGGTGAAACGGTACCATACGTATCAATTATCAATTATATATTATATATCAATATATATATATATAGAGAAAAAATTTCAAATAGTACCCAAACTAAGGCCGACTCCTAACTTCAATACCCGACTATACAAAACTATCACTATGGTACCCCAAGTTTGAAGCCCGACCCAAGAACGGTACAAGTCGTTCATTACGGTGTTAACTAACAATTCGCATGCTAAATTTGGATGGGTATTTGGGTCATTTCGTTATCCCTTCTTCTTCCCCACGTCTCCTTCATCTGGGTTTTGAGCTCTCTGAGCTTAGAAGTTACTGATTCCTCTTCCTCTCCTCAACCACAGCTGTGGATGACCCATTTTCAGAGGTGGGTTTATCTCCATGAGAGGTTACTTCATACTCATGTTAATCGAACCAACAAACCAACATAAACATCAAACCAAATGGCTCAATAATAACCAAAAAACCCAAAACGTCTGCAGCCTAACTTTACATATCCAATTCTACAACTTCAACGATTCCAGAAACATCAAATCATCAATTTTTGCTCACTGTTTCATGTCATGGCTGAAAATTGGTCAAGGAAGACCAAAACCACCATCGTGAACAGTGAACCACAGTGGTTCAGTAACTCCAAAATTCCAATTTATGCTAATCTCCCCCAAACTTAAATTCAAGTACATAACGAGGTAGAGCTCGACAAGGGAAACAAGTTTGAGACCTGAGTTGACACCAAACGTTGCCAGAAAACATGGAAAATTTTTTTCTGAAAACTCAAACATCTTCTCCTCTTTAATTCTCTCTCCCAAGTTGACAGATGGACAAGAAGGTACCACAGGCTTCTTCACCTCACCAAGACGAAGCTACAACCACCAGTCTCGCTTGCAGCTGTGGCCGGAGTCGGAAAATATGCTGGAAAACTTGAGAAGCTTTCAAAGTTTGTCCTATCGTCGTCGCTGCTAGCTAGTTCTAAGAAGGGAGGACGGGGCTCCACTTCGCGCAGCCGCAAGGTAGCTAACGGCTTTGGTGCAACTTCGGGAGTTGGTCGGAGAGTGAAGAAATCATCGATTCCCCTTCGAAAAGAAAACGGGTTGATGTCGACTCGAGCTAATCTAACACCTATTAACCAATTCAATATTCAATCTTCCTCTCCCTCCTTCCTTCCATATGATCACACAAACAAGAGGCAATTATGGGGGAGAGGTTGTCTCACCTGTTGCACACAGAGAGAGAGCGAGAAGAGAGAGAGAGAGAGAGAGAGAGAGAGAGAGAGAGAGAAAGAGAAAGGTGAATAGTGAGGGAGAGAGAAATCAAGTTGGTATATTAAAAAAAAATCTGGGTTAAGACATCGATTGACCGAAATATCCCTCTAAATATGCCACCTAGCACAAAACTTAACGCCGTTAACAACGGCGTGTACCTTTTTTGAGTCGGACTTCAAACTTGGGTTACCAAAGTGATAGTTTTGCATAGTCGGGTACTGAAGTGAGGAGTCGGCCTAAGTTCGGGTACTATTTGAAAAAATTTCTCATATATATATATATTAAACATTGAAACATGGCTGATATTTATAAAAAAAAATTAAAAAAAAGATACTCAGTTGCCAAATGTCAAAAGCTGACTGGGGGCAGTGACCCCTACTCATCCCACTTTGCGTCCGCCACTACTTCAGACAGTACTAATAGTTAAAGAGAAGCCTACTGAGATGCCTAAAGATGCAAGAAGTGACAGTCACCTTCTTGAAAATTTCCGACAATTATTGGGTAGAGTTTGGTGAGGGAGTAAGCGATGACTTCAATATTCATTTCTCTACTAGCAAGTTCCTTCATTTTCAAATGGAGATAAACAGAAGGAGGAGATCTAGAGCTGGAAGAAGAAGAGGTAAAGAGAAAAAGTAAAAAATAAAAAAAGAAGGAAAAACAAATAAACTAATAAAAAAGAAGTGATTATACTCATTTATATGCGTGTAATTAAATCTAAAACACTAGAAATAAGTCAATCCTCATGTCAATTAATATGTAATTACTTTATTATTTATTTATTTTGTAGAAAATAAGAGGAGTTGCGGAAACGAGGGAAAATTGTGCGAAATTAGAGTATCTGACAAAAGGACGAAATAGTCAATCCTAGTCAATAATGATCAATGCCATCAAGGGAGTGGAATTCAATTATGTAATACCCCGAAAATTCGTTATTAATTTCTTGGAATTTCCAGGAATTAATATAGTGTTCTTTAGTATAATTTCGTGGTTCGAGGCTGGAGCGAAAGTGTTTCGGACGAATAATTACTTGAAACGTTTTATTTTCGAGCGGTCAAAGAGTTGACTTTTATTCGTTGAGTTTCTCTGAAAACTTCCTTCACGAAAGTTGTAGAGCGCATCGATAAGAATTCGTACATATGCGAAACGCAAAAGTCGGAGTTCGTATGAAGAAGTTATGACCATCGGAAAAGTTTCCATTTTGGTTAAATAGGAAAAATTACCAAAAAAAACAGAAGAAAAAAAAAACAAAAGTTTCCATTTTTGGAAACTTTTTCTCTCTCCTTTCTCCCGAGCTTTTCCGAGCAGCCAACTTTGTCAATCGATTTCCCCGTTGTCCGGCCACTGTTGGCCACGCCACGGGTAGCGTTCACTTCGTCTCTCCTCCCTCTACACATCTGTGGTAGCATCGTCACTCAATTCGAGCTGTGGAAGGTGCAACAAGGCGAAGAACATCTGTGGCGGCACAACATCAGGGGCTCGTCGGAACTCACATTTCCGACCACCTCAGGCGATGATTCTTGGGGACTTTTGGAATCCAGAGGACGTAAAAGCTTTCTCCCAAGGTAGCTTGCAACGATTCAACTTGTGGAGATCGAATTTTGAAGATTGGAATTCTAAGGTTCATCAGATTTCAAATCTTTCAAGGCAAATTCCGGTCAAATGGCTTTGATTCAGACTTTGTGCTAGTTATAAATGTTGATGTACATATTGAGAGGAAGAGTTTGGCATAGGTCGCGCCGCCCAATTTGGAGGTCGGCGGCGGCTCTGTCACAGTCTGTGGCGGCATTTTCCTGTAGCTTCCGGCATTCCACGGAAAGTTTATGTCCCTGATTATGATCTACTCATCGATATGAGCATTTCGATATACAACACTTAATTTTTGGAAATCTTATGAGCATGTTAGGGTTTTAGCGTTTTCGATTCGATTGGTTTTCGATCCGTGAGGATCCGGCCGTTCAATCGACTTGTGGTTTTGATATATTGATCGTATAAGTATTCCGGAGACTTGAGTGGTCCTGGATGAAGTTTCGCCTCGATTGGCATTACTTTCAGGGTTTTAGTTCAAATGGGGGTTCAAAACTTAATTGCTTTTCATTCGGGTACTAAGTTGTGACGTATATTACTTAGGTGATCGACGGAGCGTATTCGATATCTTATCTCTACTGTAAGAGAAGACGCAGCAGGATTTAGAGGTAAGTAAATCTCACGTGGTTCATTTACAAACGAATTTACTTAATTGCTGAATTAATTGATAAATTGTGAATCGTTTTCGGAAAATGAATGTTTGTTTTAAATGATTTGAACTCGATCCACTACTGTTCATAGGACTGCAGGTCACAGGTATGTAAAATGAGATTTTAACTATAAAAATGATTTTTCTTGAGTTTTGCGATTGTGAACTATAGTTGGTATTAGTGGCGTTCCTGAGTGGATGACTACGTGTGTGTATATATATATATTTCACGTTGATGGTGTGGCATTGTGATATGCATAATAATTATGATTTTATTCGGAATATTATATTGGAGCATTTACTCTTATCGGAAATGTAAATTGTTGATTTTATTGTGTGGAAAGAGTATTTGAGTTTTGTTTTGGTTTTAGATTGTAAAGAGTACAATTTTGCTATGGTGTCCACAATTGGTTTGTGTGACCTGATTTCGGGGGAAAACAATATATTTTGAGAATGTTGATTTATATTGTTTTGAAAGGTACTTGGAGTTGTGATGTAACATTTTGGGTTGAGTGGGACCTCTTTAACTGTTTTGGTCTTTGTACCAAGAGAATCTTTTATGGAGATTGGTGTAACATTTTTGGGTCGAGTGGGACCATTTTAAATGTTTTGTTCTGAGGGTTGAAAGGCCTGAGGTCCGGAGGTTTCAGGGATAACCTCAGTGCAGGACTATCGAGATACGAAGCCTTTGACAGGGTGATTGGTTACTATTTAGTTAGAGCTTTAGTCTGTCTGTAGTTGTACTGCTTAGGGGATAACTTTGTGTTATGGCACTCAAGAGTACATGTTTTTAAAAAAGAGTTTCGAGTGTATGCTTTCTTTTGTTGTCCAAGAAGGAAATGAGTTTAATATTATGGTGTTAGTTGAAATAATATGATTTATCACTTGGTGATGTATGTTACCTTTGAGAGGTAAGGATGTCGAGTTTTGAAAATGAGTCTTTTTGTAAGATCGTTTATTTAAGTTGAAAAGTGATTTCTTGGTTTGTTTTTGAGATTTCAAATGATTTAATTTGTCACGGTGGTGACATGTGTTTTCCTTAATAAGAAAAGGATTTTGATGTTGGAATTAATCATTGTGTTGATTTATTGTCCTTGAGTCGAAAAGGTGTTTTGTGGTTATGATAGGAGCATTTTAATGCGACGTTTTACTTGCTTTTCCCTACATTTTCTGCGTTATTTCCTTATTAAAACTCTGTTTAGGAAAGTTTCCATTCTTTGATTGGGAAAGTTCCTATTTGTAGAAAGTTTCTATTTTTGTAGTTTCTAATTTTCATTTTTAGAAAGTTTCCATTTTCAGTTTAGGAAAGTTGTCATTTTTCATTTTAGGAAAGTTTCTATTTTTCTTAATAGTTTCTATTTTCAGGACCTCGGAGCTAAAATGTGGAAATGAACTCATAAATGGAAAGAGGAGCTTGCGAAAGTCAAGGGGAGCAAAAATGAGAAACAATGAGCCACAGAAATGAGCAGAAATGAAGAAAAGAAGTTTTCCTGCTTCAACCAGGAAACCCTGCGAAAAGGAGGAAAGCTTACCAATGAAGTTTCCAACGTTATTATGAAAAAGAAATGGAAAAATGAAGTGTCATGACGTTGGAAGGTGACAAGGCTTGAAGTTGAAGCAACAAGGCCCAAGAACTCTCAAGACTCATTGGATTTTCGGCAAATTGGATAAAAGCCCACAAGAGCCCATGGAACTAGGGTTGTGACGCAAGAGTAAACCCTAGAGATGTTGTTGCCGTGAAATTCTAAGAAATAAACAAGGAAGTTGGCGTGAAAATCAGAAAATAATAAGAAGATTTCGGTGGAGATTTTCTAGGGTTATTTTTATGGAAAGAAAATATACTTGGAGATAAACCCTAGAGACTCCTAGCCGTCCAAGGCAAGAGGAAAACTAGGGTTTGCCGTGAGAAAAATCAGAAAATAAGAAGAGATTTCGAAGGAGATTTCCTAGGGAGCTTTTTAAGGAAAGAGAATATGTGTTGAACACAAAAAGCTCTCAAAAGGAGTCTAGATTCATCCCCCATATTCTCTAAATATATTGTTGCTGAAATTGGTGAAGAAAATCAGAAAATATCTCTATATATTTCGGCAAGATTATTTAGGGAATTAACATTGGAATTTTGTGATTGGATGGACTACATCATAGGGCTTATGTGGCATGCTACCATTGGAGGGAATTATGTGGAGTTACCAAGCAATTGCCGTGAGGATTCTTAGGGTTTGGACGGCTTGGAGACCAAGAGGCCGTCCCCTATATATTCTCCCCTTTTCTCAACGTCAAGGGTTCCCAAGTTTTGACATTCTACACTTTAGAAAAAAATCAGAAAAGTTCCTTAGCATAGCCGTGAGTTTCTCCATCTTCTAGGGCAAACCACGAAGTTCAAGCAAGGCCAAGGGAGAAGAAGAGAAGCCGTGAGCATCATCCATCCTCCACCTTGAAGATTGCTTTCGAAATTCAAGAGACCACATCACCAATTCGTTCATCTCATCTTCATCCACGGTGTAATCTGATTCTCCTTTGTAACCTTTGCTTTGTATTTCGTTGGTTTTGCCTTAGTTGACATATATGTATGAACAAAGTATTATTTCTGGAATTTTTATGATTAATTGATAATTTCAGATTCTTATATTGCGATTTATGGTTGCTTTTGTGTGAGTGTTTGATTAAATTTGCATGATAGATGTCTTTTGTATTTTGATCTTAAAAGGTTCGAAACTTTTAGGGTTTTTATATGATTGGTGCTACGAAATTAAGAACATGAATCAACTTTTTGGTTTTGTGTTCTTGAATCGACAAGTAGTAAAGGTTTTGTTGCAAAAATCGGATGTAATCAAAGAGAATTGCAATTAGGTGGACTTTTTCATACTAAGTTGCACACTTGAGTTGATAGCCTTTCTAGGTGTTTATTGCGTTGAACATGTTGTGATTGACTAGCTTTCTAGGGCTTGAATGCATGTTTGATAGGATTAGTCTTTGTGCTTTCAATTAGATTAATTAGCATTGAAAAGTAAAATATGGGAAATTGTTTGCTTTTAACGTTTCACATGATCAACTCCTCTTGCATGACTTTGATGAACAATGTTAGAACTTGAATCGATTTTAATCATATATTTCAGTTTTGATCTTTGTTCTCTCATTCCATTTGTATTTTTATGTTTTTGCATTTTAGTTGTTTTGTTAATTTAGTTTTATTTTCGAAAAATCAAAAACAAAATCCCCCTTTTTTTCGTGTAAAGTGTTTATAGTTGTAAATATCTTTGTGAATATTATACTTTGTTTTAATTTTAATTGTTTGTTTGTCCTACATTGACAGGTGTACCCTCAATCCCCGGAATAGAACGATCCCTATTTATTATATACTACTAATGACATTTCAGGGTTAAATTATGCGCTCGCTTTCGGGCGCATCAGGTTATTTAGGTTTACTCATACGAGCTTGCAAAAGCTTACCAGGTTTGTTGTTTCAACCCGGTGCACTATTCCATGGTGTATGGTTATTATGCAGGTTAGAATCTCGAGTAATCGTCATTGAAGCTGAGGTGTACTTTCTGCAGCATGGACGTAGAAGAGTAATTTGGTTTTAGTCTTTCGCTGTGTAGAGAGTATGGTGGGTATGTTTACTTATTGAATTGTTAATTAGTTTAATTTGTAAACTCTCTGTAATGTAATATATGACTCTAAAGAACGAGTCGGTATTGACATTGTGAGCTTGGTTTGTTGGTTGTTTAATTTAAATGAAAACTTTTCTAAGTGTTTTCTTGTGCTTGTTAAGTTATCGCGTTTCGGATTCAAAATTCTCTATTCGAAATTCGGGGCGTGACAGTTTGGTATTAGAGCATAAGGTACATATTTGGTGATAATTAATACTACTCGAGTGATGACTCGTCTGCAGCAGATCCCTATCATATACTCTTCGATATTGGTATAATCATTGGGTATGTCGTAGTGTGAGTGTTGATCATGGTGTAAGTCCTTAGAACTATAGGGTTGCCTTGTCGGTTTATGTTGGAACAAGTCTAGTTTTCTTGAGTTGCAGTCCTTTAAGGAATGATATGAACACTCAATTAAATCCTCTTCCTTCCCTTCCTCTAAGAATAGACCTCACCCTTAATTAAACCCAATGACGTCAGCAATGGCATCATCAGCAGCCTCATTTCTTCACTTCCCCTCGTGCTACTTATTATTTTTGTTTTTTTTTTCCTTCTCTTTTTCCTCTATCCTATCCCGTGCTGCCACATGTCCCTATCCATCCTTCTCTCTTCCTCTTGTGCAAGACAACAGCCACACAATTAAATCCTCTTCCTTCCCTTCCTCTAAGAAGAGACCTCACCCTTAATTAAACCCAATGACGTCGGCAATGGCATCATCAGCAACCTCATTTCTTCACTTCCCCTTGTGCTACTTATTATTTTTGTTTTTTTGTTTTTCTTCTCTTTTTCCTCTCTCCTATCCCGTGCTCCCACATGTCCCTATCCATCCTTCTCTCTTCCTCTTGTGCAAGACAACAACCACACAATTAAATCCTCTTCCTTCTCTTCCTCTAAGAAGAGACCTCACCTTAATTAAACCCATATCCCCATTCGTCCGCTTCTCTCCAACACACACACCACCAGACCTCACCCTTACCACAATACCATCCTCCATTTTCCTTTTCTGCCTAGAACCCACCAAAAGCCAAACCCATTTTATTTTCGAGAAAAATGCAGCCACCCTCCCCAAACTATCATGCTAAGGTCAATTTGATACCCGAACTCTCAAAAGTATCAGTGTGATACCCAAACACATATTTTGACATCAACGTGATACTTCCGTCAAAAATTTCTAACGGCTCCGTCTATTTGCTGACGTGGCAAGCACTTGGGTCCAAAAAAAGTTAAATGACTATCTTACCCTTTCGTTTTTGTTTTTGTTTTTTTTTTCCTCTTCACTTCTTCTTCTGGGATTTTGTTCTAGCCAAATCGCCGCAACCTCCGAAGCAAACTCCGCCACCACATTTCCTTACTTACCTGACAACATCATCAGCCACCAACCACCCACGTTAAAATGAATTCTGATTTCAGCCTCGAACGAGAGCTCAGCCCCTACCACAGATACCGCCCCCAACATTAAGAATCTCACATTAAATGCAAATGCAGTAATTTGACAACTTCTAATCCAATTAAAATTGAGAAAATAAGAACTAACAATGTCTGAAAACAAGAACAAACAATTCAACTTCTAATCCAAAATTTCAATCTCTCATCTCCACTACCAAAATTGGAATCCCACCTGAAAACTTTCACCGTTAACATGAAAGGCAGCAGCCAACCCAAGCTGTCGATGAACCCACGGCTACTGCCACCATCAAAGCCGCTCGACCACTTTAGCCACCGCGACTCTGACGCCAGCAGCCGCCCATAACCCTCGTCGCAGTCTCCGACGTCAACAGCGCATTCTAACTACTCTCATCCTCTCTGATCGCTCTCTTGATCGCCGAATCAGAACTTCCTCCAATCTCTTCTTCTTCTTCGCTGCTACCGCCATTATCGCCATCGACGTCATTGTTTAATCTGAGTGACGACACTCCCATCTGCCCCTGGTTCATAATTCGCCATTGGGAAGCAGCTACGAGTGGGAAACGACGGCATCATTTTGGGGATGGTGATCCTCGTCGTCTTTGGAATCGACGGCTGCAGTGGCATAGTCGTCGTCGATGTTGGTGTCCGAATCGACTGGTCGTGGAGGAGTACCAATAGCTACTATGGATATGGAGGCATGGTGGATAGCGAAGAAATCAAGGATGAAGTTGGTGAGAGAGAGGAGACAGGGGTCGACAGAAGGAGAGAGAGTGAGAGACTGATAGCCTCCAAAGCCATCAAAACCCAAAAACCAGAACCAAGAGAGAAAGAGAGAGAAGAGAGGAGAGAGAGAGATGGAGCTCTGTGCTCCGTTTTTTTTTTAATTAGTTAGTAGTAAAAGACTATTCTGCCTTGATAAAAATATTACATAGGACCCACGTGCTTGCCACATCAGCAAATAGACAGAGCCGTTAGGAATTTTTGACAGAAGTATCACGTTGATGTCAAAATATGTGTTTGGGTATCACACTGATACTTTTGAGAGTTCGGGTATCAAAATGGCCTTGGCATGATAGTTTGGGGAGGGTGGCTGCATTTTTCTCTTTATTTTCTTTTCTCTTCTCTCACTCTACCACCAAGCTTCATCAATTTTCTCAAGATTTGGAGGGTATTCAAAGGGGAACACTACAAGCATTCAAGGACTTCATCTCCATCTAGATTTATAGTTTGGGTAAAGGGGAGAAATTATAATGGATTAAATATTGCTTACTCTCTATACTTATAGGGTTTCATTGTTTTAGTCCCTGACCTTTGAATTTCACCTAAAAAGTCCCTGAACTCTCAATTTCCTCCCAATTCGTCCCTGCCGTCAATCCTCCGTCCAACACTCCATTATCTCGCTAACGTGGCAGTCATTTCCATGCCAAGTCAGCTGGGTTCATTAAATTTCAAAGGAAAAATGTCCAACATACCCTTTGCTTCAATTTTTCCATTTTTTCACTCCTAACTTGGTCAATTTTATTGCTCCAAATCACATATATCATAAACCAAAAAATGATTGCTGATAATTTTATGTGGCATAATAACCCAAACAATCAGAGTAAGCTGGAAGCATAAATTGAGCAATTAAGGTTCATCAACTATGAAGGTTCAAGACAACCATTCACCTACATTCATAATAAACCCAAAACGCATGGTATTTTCAGCAATAGCAAGCCACACAACAAAGATCTAATTTACCCAAAATAAGAAAAATATGATCATTACATCCTCAATAATTGTTCAAGTACCAATTCTGCTGGAATTGAAGATAGCTCTAATCATCTTATCAAAATATTAGAGCTAGCAACCAAGTGTCACAACACAAGGTTGCCCAAAAAAAAAGGATGCCTAAAAATTAATCATGTGCTTGCTAATGTCTGTTCCCTTTGGACAACTATTATCCATCTCCTTTACCTGAGTATTGCTTGATCCTTTGAAAGGACTTTATAGCTATTGCATCCTGCTTCCTTGATACCTTAGAAGATTGGACAGGCCTTGAACCTATTGGGGCAGATGCAGCTTGTTGAGGCCTTGAAGTTTTCGGGGCAGATGCAGCTTGAACAGGCCTCGAAGTTTGCTTAGCAGATGCTGCAGCTTGTTAAGGCCTTGATGCTTTTGGAGCTGACCTATTTGCTTCCAACCTTGATGCCTTCAAGGCAACCATTTTTTTCTAGAAACATACACAAAAACCCAATAGAAGTACATGAGCAAAGTTTTAAAAAGGTTGAGCATTACATACATAGACATATAGAGAAGATAATGAGTGTGATGTTACCCTTTGGTACACTGCCCTTTCTTTGGCTTTCTGCCTCAATTCATTATTGGTCATGGACTGTTTCTTGGCTTTCTTGGACTGCAACAAATAAGGAACAAGTAATAACCATGTTAATTGACAACCACACTTCAAATGACAATTACTTGAGTCATATAACTACTTCATACTCCCATTTTACCTGATTTTCAGAAGTTTGTCCCTCCTCATTGGAATTCTTCGTCTTCTTATTCAATGCTGCAATCTTCTTTTCTTTTGGGGGTAAATGTCTTTGACTTTTGATGTTGTGACCAACTTGGCCACAATTACGACACCTCAGCGATCTTTGTGCCCTTCCTAGTTTAACACCATCATCTGTCACCTTTTCTGAAGCATACTTGAATCTTTTTGTTTTTGGTCTTCCAAGTTGCCTTGTATATTTGGGGGGGGGAGATAGGTGGATCCTCACCTCTAAACCATAAATCCATGCTATTAACAGGTTGGACCAGGTTGCTATAGATACTCATTTAGGTCTTCGGTCTTCTTGAGATAGCATGCTGCCACATAGTCATCTGGGTCTTCCCTCTTCATGTATATGGCAGATTTAGCATGCTTGCAGGGGATTCCAGTCAAGTCCCACCTCCTACAAGTGCATGTCCTCATTACAAGGTTCACTACATTCTTTGATCCCTCAATATTCTCAACCTCAGCAATGTCTCCACCATTGAATGTTGCAATACAGTCCATAGCAGCCTTTTCCTTGTCTCTCTCTATAATAGCCTTTGGCTTGGGGCAGATATTCCCATGGTACCCTTTCATTTTTTCCTTTCTCACTGCAATCCGTCTCATTAACTTCACCCTTAATTCTTCAAATATAGTCACAGGGGGTTTACCCCTAGCATCTAATATCCAGGCATTGAAACTCTCGCAGATGTTGTTAATCATGATGTCACAGTCCACATCTGTGTTGAAGAAAGCCCTACACCAATGTCTAGCTGGTGTCTCGGGTACTGCAAACATAATCAATTAGGTTGTGATGAAAAACATCATATTGTAAAGAAAATGGAACATTGCAAGTAAAAGCTAATCAAGTACCTGTCATCCACTTATATGCATCATTATCCAGGCTTTTCATCTCATTCATTTCTTTCTGAAAATAAGGCAAGGTGGTTGCCTTTGGCACAAGCCCACATTTGATCCTTCATGACCTTTCCCGGAAAGAGCTTTGTGAAGTTTGTCCACATATGCCTCACACAAAATCTAATGTGAGCCCTTGGGACTATCTCTTCAATTGTAGGTATTAAACCTTTCTGTTTATCATTTATAAACACCCAACCCCTTCCTTCATATTGAATGTCTAGATCCTTCACCAATAACTCCAGAAACCAGATCCATGCATCCTTGGTTTCTAGCTCCACCATCACATATGCCGCCACCCATGATGTGTTATTTGCGTCAACTGCTACAACTATTAATAGTTTCCCCCAAAGGTCCCTTCAGGTGTGCCCCATCTAGTCCAATGACAGATCTGCATCCAGCCTTGAAGCCATTCTTGAGAGCTCCCAAGCAAATATACATCCGTTTAAAAACTGGTCTCTTGCTACCCTTAGGAAAACTTCATTTAATATCAATAGAGGTTGCTGGATCAACCCTCTGAAGCTCCCTGCCATAATCATAAAGCCATGTATATTGCTCTCGGATGCTTCCCTCATATTCCAACACAGCTGCCCTTTTAGCTTTATATGCCATTGACTTGGAAACCCTTGCTCGAATGGTTGATGACATTGTCTTTGCAAGAGATTCTGCAACAACAAACAGTTCACACTTTAATATATGGTAAAGCAACACAATTGCAAACATAATTGAGCAACACAAATAGACAACACATTTAGACTTTGAACTTTCATACCTGGCTTCACACTCTCATTAACCACAATCTGGTCCTTAAACTTTGCTGTCAAATATCTAAGCTTCACCATGCTATTGTTAAATTTTCTTGTGCACTTGTGTGTACCATCATATCCCTTGATCATGAGAGTGCTCTCATGCTGTATTTTGGAAGCAAACAAAAAGAAGGGACAATTGTCCTCCTTGCATACAACCCGCATCCTTGTCTTATCATTCTTGATGAAGATATACTCCCATCCACCTTGAATAGCATGCTCCCTCAATGCATCTCTCAATAGTACTTGAACTGTGGCAAACTTCTGTTTTAGTTTAAATTCTGGTTTCTTCATGTCGGATTTGCGATTGAATTCCAGTCTTTCATCTTCAAGCTCCCCATCGGAATTTATGGTAAAACCCAAATTCTCATCATCAGAATCTCTCATTATCAAAAAACTCAGTCACATTTTCTTACTCACTTTCCCTTTGACTATTAGAAAGCCCTACACCAGCCTTAGATGTTCTTTGTGTAGCTTCTTCATGCACAACTCCCTCCATCCAATCCTCATCCCCCTCATCACCATACTGTTCATACTCCTCATCATTGGCCTGGGTGTCATAGTCCTCATCCTTTCTGCCATCTTCACCAGAATTGACTTCCTCACTATCCCCTTCATCATATCTGCCTTGCTCACTGCCCCCATTATCAGAAACCCTTCCAAGGCACCAAAGGTCTGACTAGCATCCAAGTAATCGATATTTACATCATGGAAACATGAACTTTCATTCTCTACACCACTAGACAGCCCCTGCACACCAGACTGCCCTTGTACACTAGACTGCCCTCCACATGACTTATATACACCACTAAACTGCCCTCCGCCACTTGTCACTTTCCCTCCAGTTGAGCCTTGCTTACCACTTGAAGTATACTCCAAGAGCTTCTGTTTTCCCTTATCCTTTGGATTAAGACCACAAACTGTGCTTGCCTGAGTAGGTACATGGTCTTGGTCAACCTCTCTGATCTCAATTCCCTTGCTTATTCCTGGTCTTGGTTCATTTGGTATCTCTTTAATCACCACACCTAGCTTTTTTCTTAGTTCATCTGGTAGGTCTTCTATGACCACCCCACAGCTACCTTTTTGGCTGAAAAAGAAATCTTCAAATATGAAGCAGTCCTCATGCTCTTCCCCAAACACTCCTTTAAGCTCCATGTGGTCTAAATAAAGTATGACTAACCGCCAATGGGGTACAGCTGTACACATAACAATCACATCTGCTTCTATTTCCAATTTCATCAACTCATCAGTTTCATCCCCACACCTATACCAGTAATCAATTCTTTGGTGTTCATATTCCAGATTGAGTTGCTTAGCCATGTTGTCTACCTTTACAAGGGACATCTTGTCCTTGTCTATATTATCAAAGTAATCCACATTTCCAGCGACGTATGTGCCATGCCTGAAGCACCCTCCATGATAAACTTTAACCGTAAAATAGTCTGGATGTTATGCAAATTCAACAATGAAAATGGTTGGTCAATGTATATGGTCAATTAAAAACAGTTAGTCAATGAAAATAGTCAACCAAAAACCTTTAGTCAATTCAAAAAACAGTTAACCAAACTGCCTCCATGAATAGCTGAAAACAAAAAGGAACCAAATAAAAAAGCCTTTACAGGGCCAATATTCTTCACACATGGGAGACAAAGACAAGCACAATTCTTTACTTTACTACAAACTAGGACCACAATCAAAAACCACACAGAAACAACAATATTAAAAGTCAAACCTACACATCCAACCACAATTTCGACAGTATTAAAAGCCAACCTAGAAAATTCAACAACCACCGAATGCAAATCTCAATTAACTAAACCCACACACATAGTAGGCACAATCTTTATTACCACTCAATACAACAAGCCATGTTTCTCAAAACCCATAAAGCATACCATATCCCCAATTTTTAATCAAACCCTAGCACTCGAAACCATCACCACACTAAGAAAAACTATTTTTAGCTACCAGCAATTGTAGCACCCCGAACCCGAATTGAAATTACCAGAATTTCAACAAGTTTACCATTGATCAGGGGAATTTAACAGAGCCGTTGCTCTTGCATATCGCCTTCCTTCTAATTGAAAAGGAGGCAGTGTGTACATCAACGTTTCCTCATCAAACCATGGCTTAGCTGATGAGTTCTTCACGAGAATCAAACATGGTGATGCCAGTCTTGGCGTGATCTGTGTCAGCGACAAGAAAGAGCAAGTAAAGATGAAATTCGCGTGGTTTCGCGAAATTTACATGAATCTTCGCTTCACAAAGCTGTGATTGGATTGATAATTAATATCGAATCCTATGCCTTGCTATGTTATTTACTGGTGATGTAAAAAAAGCAGAAAGCTTCCTACAAATTGCAAGAGAAGAGAGAGAGGGGAATTTCTCAAGGGTTCCCGAGAGACCCAGTCTTTCTCAGTCCTATTTTTTTTTTTTTCTCTCCCTCCTTCCCCCATGATAATAATCAGAGAGATTAAGAGTATTGGTTTTTTGGGCAGCGTCGGTGAGTCGGTGAGTGGATAGAGATGAGACTACGTGTATGTTCACGAAGTGAGAAGAAGCTTCTCCCCCCTTCCTCAGATGGTCTTAACTTATATATACTTAATTTCAATGGTCAAGATTAAGCGATGATAGACAACGATCCAGATTCAACCACTTAAATTCCCTTTATTTCAAATAAACTTTAATAATAAATAGCTTGAGTATCCGAAAAATTTCACATAAATTTCCACTGACTCGTCTCGATAGGAACTTTAATACCAACTTACCCAGTCCTCAAATTGGACATTATCACTCATGAAAATTTCAGAAAATTTTTGTCTTAGGCACCCTTAATGATTACCAAGATAATAAAATTAATCTCAAAAATTTCATCTTAACTAATCATATAGTTTGTGTCACAAATTTGTAGGGTATTACAGCAATCCAATAGCAATAACCCAGAAACAGAAGGCCTAACCAATTTTAAAACCCCCAATTTTGGATTTCAAAACCCTAGATTTCATCATCTTCAATCCATTCATATTGGAGATGAATAGTTCCCCTCCAAAACTTACCATAATTAGGGATTTCATCCTTCTCGTTCTCCCCGTTTCCCGTTTGCAGCTCGAGGAACCCACAAATCAGCATCGTTCACGACCATGTCGCCACCACAAAACGTCGGTCTCTTCTTCGACTCAAGTTGCCTTCCTCACTCCTAGTAACAGATGATAGGTAATCTGATTATGATTTACGGTTTTCGATTTGCAATGTTGCCGGATTCTGGGTTTTTTGGGAGTTTAGGAACAGGGAAGAGATTGGCTTCGTTCTAAAAAATTCACATTTTAGGGTTTTTTTTGGAGTTTAGGAACTGGATTTTGAGTATATCAGATCGAAAGTACCGTAATAGAGGCAGAGCTGTTTTCGTCATTTTACAACCCACGTGGATCCACGTGGCGCCAATTGTTGACTCAAGTTGCCACCTCAGCATCTTAACAGACAATTTGGAAGGAGGATTGACGGCAGGGACAAATTGGGAGGAAACTTAGAGTTCAGAGACTTTTTAGGTGAAATTCGAAGGTAGGGATTGAAATGATGAAACCCTAAAAATATAGGGAGTAAACAGTAATTAACTCAATTATAATTCTAAGACTTGTTATGTATACTTTCTAGCATTTGCAACTTGTCTTGGTTGTTCTCCCTCAGTCCCTCCTCTATACCTTGTCCTCTTTTATTTGTATGAAATTGATGGAATTGATGATGTATATATTTATGGGTAGTGAGCAGAAATTTTTTGGGGGGCTAGGGTTGTGTGTCCTAGCCCAAATTTTATGTAAAGGATGTATTTTTTTAATGTAGTGATGCAATTTACTTTAATGGATGCTTATATCAATTTTTGTTGGGTTGAAATGCATGTCTAGAAGCCTAGTCAACTCTAGGGTATATATTTTGAGCATGCCTAGGATGGAGTTAGAGGCTTGACCCCCTCTAATTCCTAAGCTAGAACCAATTTGGTATTGTAGGGGATATAAGCATGGTGATTTACACTAGCCGCATGATTACGCGGGTGAATCGCTCAGTGGTCTAATTCTTGAGCTTTATGTCAATTAGAGCGAGTTAGAGATCCTTGAACCGGCTCTAACTCTCTCTTGCTAATTGAGTTTGTGTGACCCTTGAAACAACACATTAATACCGTAATTGAGAATACATGGTCCTTGAGCCTTGAACCGCCTTGGATATGACTATCGCCTAATCAAGAATTTTGCATCTACATTAGATAGTTTCCGGCACATAGGATTTGGGTGAAGAAGCCTCCTTAGCACCCAACACTCTCTTGTCTTGAATTTTTCGCAAAATACTTTAACATTGCATTTTCATTTTTAGCAATTTTCTATTTTCGGTTGTCAAATTTAGCTTTAGTTTGAAAAGTTAAGAATCACAATTTGGGACACTTACAATTTGGGATACTTGTTGCTAGGATAATTTGTATTTGTGCTTAGTTGTCCATAACCAAGTGGGGTTTGCTATTCCCTTGGGTACGATACTTGGAGCTTAATTTTTTTGTCCTAAACTTGATGACCATGTTGTATTACGCGTGAGGCTCTAGTATATGCACCAAATTAGTAAGTGAGGGTATAATAGATAATTTGGCGTGAAAGGGATGCCACATCAGTAATTTCACAGAGAATTTGGACGGAGCTTGATGGCAAGGACCTATTGTGTGAAATTAAAGAGTTGGAGGAGTATTTTGTTGAAATTGAAAAGTAAGGGACTGAAACGTCGATACCCTATAAGTAGAGCGAGTAAACAGTATTTAGTCCTAATTATTAAAATCACAAACACAAAGTAACTCAATTAATGATCATAACATCCATAATCTAACGATAATATGAAAATCCATAATTCATAACCAAAATTAATCCAAAGCATTTCTCCTAAATTAAACTCAAGCTCAAATCCGAGATATGTATCAAGAATCATAAATTACAACTAAAACACCAATCCAAGGAAGTCGTAAACCATAATAACACTCAAATCTGACATTCTCATCGAAAATCAACTAATATTAACTAAATTCACATTCAAACGAAACCCCGAAACCCCTATTTAATAACTCGTCGAAAATCCGAACTCACATCGGAATCGGCCAAACTTCAAAGGTTTCGTCAACTCAATAATTTAAACAATCAAATTAAGGAAAAGTCATAATGATCCAATGGTCGAATCATCCTATCTCGAAACCTGAAACTCCTGATACTACGAATTTCTGATCGATGTCAAATGATCAAAACGTGTTAAACAAATTATATCCATAGGTTCCTCACATTGAGCTCTACCTCAAGAGCTAAATTACATAGCTTGAGATGGCCTCACACGCCAACACTCCAACCCCAAATCGGGGGTCAATATATATACAAATGTTCATCGCAACCACCACCGCAACATCTATAACTTCGATAAAGTTTGATTTTGAACAAAAAGGCTAGAAATTACCTCGAAAGTTTTGGTACTCAAAACTTTAACTCGTCAAATTTCCTTACTCGCTTCTAAACGATCCATACTACCTTGGGGGTTTTGATCAGCGTTTGAAGGGCTAAATAACACAGGAAATTTGAGTTATTGTGTGCCTTTTGAGTACAATGTACTTCTTGGCACAGAAGGCGTTGTCATTGCAGGCCTTTCAGCATCTTCCAACTGACCAGCCTGGCCCATGGCACCGACCAAACACGTATGATGCTCAACGGTTGGTTCCAACTCGTAATCTGCTTTATTCGGGTTAACCACCAATCAGTTTAGGAAACCAAAACGGCAAAACCGCATTGCCAAAGCACGTCATAATTGCTAAGAAAGCTATATTCATCCTTTAAATAAGCTTGAATGCTGAAACCTTATCCCTTTGTTGTGCATATGCTGCCAGCATGACACTGCATCCACAAGATTTAGCACCAGAAAATTCTTATTAAAAACCTGCCTAGCATCAGACACAAACCCAGCTTTCCCATAGACATCAACCAAAGCAGTCCCTTCAACCTAAATTCACATCAAGCCCCGTCACAACAGCATGTGTATATAGTATCCTGCACTGCTCCAAAGCGGCAAGCTCGGCTGCAGCCTTCAGCACACCCGAAACACTATACATGCTTGACCCAACATCACAAGATTTCATGTCAGCAAAAGCCAGACGCATCAATGAGCCTCGAGTTCTGCGCCAACCCAACAATCACCTCCCCAAAACAGACCACATCCTTCTGGGAAATTTTTGTTGAGCACCTTGCGTGCATGAAGGGCCATCCTACATTTGGAGTAGAAATGAATGAGGGCTGACCAGGAAAACGGTTGCATCGAGATACCAAGCTTCAAGGAAAGCGAGTGAAGGGAAAGAGTGAGAGAGGAGAGAGAAGTGCAGGGTGGCGGAGCATAGAGCCGAAATGGTGGAGAGCAATGGAGGTGGATCGGCGGAGTTGGGTTGTGGCTGCGGTGGTGGTGGGTTTAGCACTGATGTCATCGGAGACTTGAGTTGATGGTCTTGGAGGGTTTTGCGTGTGCCACAATTAACCCATTAAATAGCCAATGAGACACATTCCCTCTTTGTATACTTCTCAAAATTTTTGCACTACATGGGCAAATGACCACAATCACCTCCAAGATTCTACAGTACTCCGTTTATATCACAACATCAGCACACAAGGACAATGTCAACAAATTCCATTGAATCCATCCCCCAAAGAAATCAATACAGAAATTTCTGCAACAAGTCGTTCTACTTCAAATGGATTTCTGCAAATAACACAAGAATACACAACATATGTTCATTTAAATTAGAGTTTTCACTAGTCCTACTACCACCCTGCATTTCATTATATTTTAATTCTGCATCCTAAGTTTCTGCATCTCATTTTTTGCATGCATTCACTGACCTATAACTGGGCGAAAAGGGGTAACTAACTACTTTCTCCCACCTTGCAAGCAGAAAGACTGAACAAGCAAGTACATTGAAGTTCAAGCAAACCTATGCATCAATTCAAACCGTTCAATAATTGTGTTCCCTTCCCTGTTGCCTATGCTACTCAAAAAATCAGACAATGAAGCACTGTAACAAATTTTCTTCATCTTTTAGCATCTTGAGAAGGCCCGCCATCTTGGATGTTGCCCTCTGGAGAAGCATTAGGAACTGTTGCTGCCACTGTTAATCTATCCTTGCTTGCAGCTGGCCTTGGCCCTACAGAATCCTGTTTGAGGGGGTCTTTCTCAACTGGCTTGCTAGATTCTGAACTACTCAGGGTACTTGCCTCAGTTCCAAAACTTTTCTTTGCACTGTCACCTTCATGGCCTTTTGCTTGGCCATTGACGGTTTGTTTCTTCGTCTCAGCCGCAATTCCCTTCACAGTTTCTTCAAGTTTTTCTAATCTCTCTCTCACCTCCGAAAGCTCCGGAACCGATCTTGCTTCTTTTTCTTTAGTAGCATTTAGTTCTATTTCTTCCACTTTCTCTTCTTCTTGTTTCTTCTTTTTCTGCTCCAGTTCCTGGGATGAACATTTGGTAAGGATTGAGAAACAAATGAAACGTAACCAAGAAACCGTTGGAAACCATATAACAAGCATGGCATTGATATGAGAAAGCTCATCTTGCTTAATAGTTACGCTGTACAAACTTATACATTAAGATGCTTTTACAACAATATACAAAGTTTACAAAATAGTTGCCTGTAGTATATATTCATGTATATATGTACATAATGATTCTGGAATGGACTTCGGGGAGTTGCAAAGTTTCCACAACAAGAAAAGAGTAAACACACCATTCACACAGCTCTGCATTTCAGTGGAAGTTTGCAAATCAATATCGACCCCAAGATCAGTCACGTATATATACATATATGTAGATCCAAATTGGTTTTCGTCAATTCTGAATATCTCTAGATGCTACTTAAAATTAATGAAATATCTAAAAGAAAAGGTTAGAAAGCTATGAGATAATTGTTTCTCAAAGCTAGTTGAGCTTCTGTGCTACTTTTTTCTTAAATGAATTAATTGTCCAACCTCCCAATTGTCTTCTAGCAAACACAGGTCAAGCAAAGGAGTATCTATCTTTTAGAGAAGTCTAGGAATTTTACTGATATCTATATTGGTACATATATGCTCTTATCAAACAAAATGTTATCACATTGTGCCTTTAAAAACACCTCTCAGCCTTTGAATTCAATCACTGAGTGGAAGGTTTCATGATACATGAGTATTGAAGGACCAACATAATTTTCCTAGAAATTGGGGTCAACATAAGGTAGAAAAACTCAAGTTACAAAATTAATGGGGTGGTAAGCTTGTGCAAATACCCAAAATTAGGTAGCAGTGATGCATGTCAGCTAATTCAATGCTTCATCTTCCCAAAAAAATCATCACAAGCTTCTACTATAATTGTTCGATATAATAGTAGAGGCCGGTTCAGAGAAAAAGAGTTTGCATTTGAAACTTGGCAAGTGTCCATAAGCTAATCTGAGGTGTTCAATGCCCAGTACTATTTAATTTCTTTCATCTAACACAAACCTGCAAGTAAACATCTAAAACCTATGTCTAATTGGAGATGCTCCAATCTAATTTATAAAACAATCCTGTGGAGACCGGAAATCAAAATCTGGAAAAGACAAAAAGGTAGTGAAAGTATTATTCAAATATGTATGCTCACATTCACATTTGAACAGTTAGTTTTACATATACACATATGTATGCATGTTAAACAGTCAGGTGGAAAAATCAGTAATAGATCCATTGTAGCGTCTTTCTTAAGGTTGTTTACTAAATTCAAGCAATGGTCTCAGTGCAAATAGCTAAGAGTGAGAGAAAATAAGAGGACAGATAATGATCTATGAAGGAAGAAACACCACATGGCATCCAATCCCTTGAAAGAGCTGCTAATGTATATACACTATTACACAATACAATATCAGGGATTCAGCACAAAGCATAAATGTTTACTTACTGCTTCCATTTTTCTCATATCATAGCGAGCATATTGAGCTACCAGATATACAGCTGTTACAGGAAAACAAGTTTTCAGATAGTAACTTGAAACCATGGGGACAAACCAAAATATGAAATATCAAGGACATTGACTTACATACCCAAGGAAGGCATACAAGCAAAGAATAGTTGTACCAGGTGGAAATCAAGCCTGAGAAGGAAAAGGACAGGTCTCAGAAAGTGAGAGGGATGTAGCAAACATTCACAATGCTAATAATGATTCTTTGGCAAATAAGCTAGAACACACGGGAAATGATTTGAGAATGTACAGAGGTAGTTATGTGTCGACTTTCAATGCGAAAAATAATAACAATAAAACGCCGAATGTATCTTTTGAAATCAGTATGATGAATCCTTGAACAACAACAACAGGCAGTGGTTTTAAAGTCAACAATATTGTATCCTTTAAAGCTTAAACACATGGGCATGGCTCCCTCTATCATATGAAGTCTCTAAATAACAACAAAAAGAGCAGAGAAAAGGATACCCAAATTTCTTTTTCTTGGGCGGGTCAGTGAAGAGCATTTTAGCGGCAGTCAGGAAGTCTAGCTTGTCAAGCTTCTTCAACGACTCGTCGTATGTAGTCAGACCATGGGGGGTTTGGAGCAAAATGGTTGCTTCTGGAATCGGACCCAGGTTTGTCTGCTCCAAAACATTGCTTGCAATCTTCGGCTGCAGTGGTACATCTCTCACTGAGGGCTAGTTGTTGTGTGATTGGATATGTGGAAGAAATAACTTGATCTGAGAATCCATCCCGATGATGATGATGATGTCTGGAAAGGAATTCAAAATTTGAAACACACTCTATTCCAGAGAGAGAGAGAGAGAGAGAGAGAGTGAAGGGTTTCTACAAGCAAAAGAAGAGCACTACCCAAGGCTTCTTTGGGCTCCGACGTCACCCAACCCTCTGCCCTTACAAGAAACGCAAAGCCTTTGGGGAATTTTATCGAACAGGTTCTGTGCATCAAAAACCAGAAACTTGAGCGGCGCGCGCGAAGGCGAAGAAGACGACGTTCGGTGCTTCAAAAACGCACCGTTTGGTTTAAGATGGAGATGCAATTAGGGCTCTTATGAGGTCCCCACTGTTTTATACCAATACAAGCTTTGATGTCTTTAACAGCTTCACGTTGTTTCACAAATGTAGAGTTTATTCTCTTTGCCCTGGGTTTGATGGATTATCATTACTTAACGTTAAGAATCAACTATTTTGGTTTTAAGGAAAGGGCAAAAGAGTCTTTTCACACCCTTATGAACAGTCAAAAACAGTGCACTGATAAATTTCCCACAAGAGGAGAGCTGCTGGGGGCAATTTGATTTGAACACGTGTTTCGCAAGGTTCGGCTCGAGTCCTTGTGGGATGGTCGCATTTAGAATTGGGAACTATGCTTGTCTGTGTCATCTCATCATTCTCATGTTACTTTTTTTCCATTTTTAGCCTACACCTTTTACCACTACACATATGAGACGCCACTTTGGATCAAAAGTTGTTTCTATTAGGTGAATCAAAATTATGCATTATTTTTAATCCTCTCTTACCAAATCGATGTGAGGTCGCTGAAAATAATCAATATATTGCAAACACTCCATAACACTGATAACCCTCCATAACTTGTTAGAGAAAAATTCTTTAATTGGGAAAATTTTTCCAACAGTGCACATGAACCAGCAAATCTCAACTATTGATATTTATCAACAAATTTTTTTTTTTTTAATAAATAATTAATGTTACCCAACCATCCATTGACATTGGTGCAAATGCACATCGATATACTAAATACTCTCTTTTTTAATTGGACCTGAACCTTGAGAATTTGCAGAGAAACCAAAGCCAGGCTCAGTAAACCATCCAAATGAATGATGAGAACCACTACATTATCAAAACGCCAGGGCCTCCTTCAAAATCTCGTCACAACAGTCTCCGAAGTAAATGAGCAAGAACTCTCTCTAACGCCTCTCGAATTTTGATGCCACCTTTGGAACCCACATCCCACGAATCCAATTAGAGTTCAATGACACAAATTGGCGAGAAAGCAAATGAGAAGATAGATAAGCTTAAATGGCATTTAAAACAAATTGCCAGAAAATCACAAGATCTACTACAATAGAATTAACTAACGCAAAAGCAAGATTTAGGTCAGCTGACCTAACAAACACTATAGAAGTCAAGGATTCAAATGTCACTAACATGAAGAATGGGTAGAGTGGAGTTGCTAAAAAAGATGTAAGCTACGAAAGATCAAAAAATTGTGCTAAAAATCAAATTACCCTAGAAAAGATGCAACTCCTACTTTAGCTCTCTAAAATAGCTTCGAGCTAGATACTGTTGGAGATTACTTTTCCCATTGTTCTCTGTCCTTCCATTGGATTTTTTTAAAAAAAAATTACATTACGAATACACAACTGGTATGGGTTTGCAGCTTTGGTAGTTCTGAATTCAATTATTGGTTTACCCAAAAGATAACCAAATATATATATATATATATATATATATATATATTTTTTTTTTTTTTTTTTTTTTTTTTTTTTTTCTCGGATCCCAAATGAAGTAGGAAAATTTTCATTCCATTTCTAAACACCTCATATAAAAATGCCCAAACAACACCAATTACTATTTGTATAATAGGTACAACCACTTCATTCAACATACAGTACAGACGCACTTAAAAGTTAGTATAACACATTATACCTATGAGTATAACCACTGGTAGTAAAAAAGCAAACACTGAGGTGAAAACTGTTATTCATCATCACACTATCCGATTCTATGAGGCTGAGGTTCCAAAACTATAACAGACCAACAAGACTACAATCTTAGTACTTCAAAAATACTCTAGGGCACTTTTAGTGAATACAAAGTACTCCACATTGAAATATTGCACAAAGTTGCTGAAAGGGGATACAAAATTTGGGGGAAAATGAATAACTAAGAAACAAATGAAAAAGAAGAAAATAAATAAACAGTATCTCCAGCCTTGAAAAATGGAGGTGGTACTGGAAGGAGGATTGAGACCTGTAAGAAGAAGCAAGAATATGTAAGTTGGGCTTGTGTGAGATGCATGAAAATAGTACTGATAAACTATTATATGAATATTTTTAAACTAGGCCTTGGAACATTCAAAAAAACCATTTTAGATCCAAGTTTCAAGTAAATCATTTGAATCAAAGAATTATCCCAATCAACATTTTGGTCTGCATTCTTTACCAAAAGTTCAACTGTTCAGTAAAGCCACTGTTATCAGCAGTGCACTGTATGTTACCCATTTGGTACTTTCTTCCAGTAGGTCATATGCATACCTTACAAGATGATGTCCTCCTTCCACGATTAATCCATCCCAGCTATAAAATATGGGAAGCACATACAGCGGTCTTTGGAAAAGAATCTCAGCAACAAAAAAACACGTCAAAATATTGGGGAAGAACCACAATTTGCGGCCTCACTCAAACAGCTTCTTAGATAAATGCAAATAAAAAGCAAGTAACTGACTCTCAGCTTTTGGGGGCAAATGCAGCAAGGGCATTGGCATGTTGAGGGGAGAGATTGTTCAGAAGGGGCTGCATTTGATGACCATAGATTGAAATCAGGTGAGAAAAAGCTCTGCCTGCATGTGCTTTGACCTCGGTAGTTTCAAGTGGTGATGCCACAACTTGAGCAAATACATTGACCAACTCAGGGACCAGAGAAAGAATCTGCTTTAAACAGAAAAGAAGTTGGTAAGAAAACTAAGGACCAACCCAGTCCAACAATTCAGACCATCCATTTTGGGAACCACAATCAAGAATCATCTTTAGTTCTTTACAGAAACTCCGCCAAATCAACAACCATTTGGTCATCTAACTGTAATCGAAAATTACATTTAGCTATCTAATTGTGACCGAAATAAGGACTCAAACAATTTCTTATCTGGCTTTTGTAAGGGGGTTTGAATCATGAACACACACACACACACACACACGAGAGAGAGATTTCATCATCTTGATCTAAATCAAGTTTCGGGTTGAAGAGGGGAACAACACACTGACCTCAGCATTAGATGAGAAAACAAGAGTAGAGATGCAAGTGTACACTGCCATGGACTCCTCATGATCTTCTTTTAATGGAAGAACTTTCAAAAAAACAGGAAGTACCTGAACAATTAACCAGGACAAATTACTGAAGCTCATCAATAATCACCCAAAGGGAAAAAACATAGTAAGTCAGAAAATGCTATCGACAAGATTACCTCATTCAATGGGATAAGCTCGGGGTGCACCATTATCATTCTTGCAACTGCACCAGCTGCATTATCCCTGACAGCATTATCTGGCTCAGATTCCCCAAATAGTGGGGAAAGCCGACGTAATATATCTCCATAGTATCTAGAATCTAATTAAGGAATTCTACTGGAAGGTAAATTCAAGTTTTAATAGTTTAGGCTTCAGTGCCAAATTTGTTGGTAAAAACCAGATAATTTTAAAATGATTCAACAAATGCAATAGCCACAACACAAATGAGATAACAACAAGAAAATACAAAAAAAAGAGCGAGGGAATGAAAAAAATAAAACCCTAAGCAAGGATACTTGAATGTCCCCTCACCCCCATTTCTGCACAACTCTCCAACACAAAATGCAGCATTCCTCCTATTGGTTGAGTCTGAGGATGATAGTTCCTTGAGTACCAAGGGCATCACATTCTGAAACCAGACAGACTTTCAGAAACTAAATTATTGTATTCCAGAATTCATTTGACATGTACTTAATTTTCATCTAAAATAGTAATATATGATGAAACTACATCGACATATGCTGCAATTGGAGCACCCATGTTCTGAGCAACTTCAGCAAGGCAGGCAATAACCATGGTCCGATCTTGCAATGGGCGTGAAGCTCTCTGCATATGCCAATAGTCAAATTAGTAGCATGCTACCATAAGGAAATGTTAGCAAGGCATTGGAACTAAATATGCTATGAATGTTATCGCAACCCACCGCAAATTCCATTAAAGGGCCGAAAAGTTTTGCAAAATTAGATGCAAAATGAGGACCCATTGACTTGGCAAAGGCAGGGAGCAGGTCAGAGACTGCATCCATGAGCTTTTCATCATGTTCAACATCACCATCATCGATTTCATCATCAGATGCTATCTGCTGACAAGCTGATTTCTCCTGAAGCAGTACCAAAGTAGCATCGACCAGCCGAGACATATCTGTTTAGATGACCGCACTTCATCAGCATCAACCAATAAATAATGCCTTGCATCTTATAAAAATAGAATAAAATGATCCCAACTATAAATCATACTTACAGGGTTCAATCGCCATATATCCAAAATCTTTGATGATGTCAGCAAGGCTCATACAAGCTTGAGCAACCACTTCCTTGTCATCATCTTCAGTCATAGTCTTGATATAAATATTCATGACAGTATCTGCAGATTATGAAGAGTATTATTGTATTAAAACAGGGCAAAACATCCAAAGGCACAAATATTACCCAATAACGGTTTTACCTAGTACTTCTTTAGCCTTTGCTTCTCCTTCCTGCAAAACAGGCAGTATAATATTAGTAGCATGACACCAATAAACTTCAGAGAAACTATCATGAACTCGAAAAGAAACCAAAGTTGCTTAACCAAATAGCAGGCTAGAAAACATGTTTAACAGATCAATAGTACTAGAATATTTAAAATGCAAACATGTTTTAAATAAGTCCTTTTTCAATAAATGAAACTGAAGATCACCAGTTGAAGGCATAGTTATTAATTACAAGTTACAGGATGAATGCAATAATTTTTATAAGGTGAGAGTGAGAGAGACTAACATTATGATTCTGGTATATCGCATGCGCTGCTGTTAAAATATCTGCATTAGAAATCAAACGAAAAACACAGGAAATTACTGGAATGGTGATATCCAACTTTATTATCCACATAAAAGCAACAACACTACAGAATGCAAACATTAATCCCTAGTCCTAATATCATCAAAATGTCCCAAGTGTTAGCCACAAAAGAACTAAAATATAGTAGTGTTGTCAAATAATAGAGATGTTCCAAATAATTCTTCCTTTTTCTGTTATTGAGAAAAGAGCTAGTCATGCCACCATTAAGGTTGGAACAGAAAAAAAAAAGACTCGGAAAGCATTTCATTTTTCATTAGCATGACTTGGACTGACCTTTCCAGTACTTCAAATGAAAACACTTATGTTGTTAATATTATAAATATAATACACACACACATGTACTTATTTGTAAATCTTCTGGTTAAGATGACATCTTTGGTATTATGCACACATGCCAACACTCAAGCTTCTGTCCCTTAATGATAGAATAATATTATTCTCTGAAGATGTAGAACACTCTAAACTATATTTCTTGACATACTGAAGAATGCATCCTTGCACAAACCAACTAGAAGAATATTAGATATTCATTGCTTGACTTTACCATGCATGAAATCCATGACCTCAACAGAGTTGAAAAAGCTAATCAACATGCAATAGAAACAAAGGGTTGTGCAATAAATAGGTAATTGCTACTTTCCTAGCATGTGCAGGCACAGAGAGAGAATGTTGCTACTCACGTTTCAAGGCAATGATTGCCTGAAGCCGAACATCTTCATGAAAATAGCCTGAGTGTCTAATTAGAATCTTCAATGACTCCTCCAAATAGCTTAAAAGAAGTCAAAGAACCCGATATAGTATTTGATGTATAATTAAATTTTTAATAATAATATAAAATATAAAATATAAAATAATAAAATAAATTAGATGTTTACAGGATACGGTCCATATGAAGTCTTTGTATGCTGCGCAAATAAGCCAAGAGCTTGAGTTGCAGCAGCCTTTTCATCCAAAACTCCTGTTCTTACACTGATATTTCGTACTCTTGGTTCATCATGAGCTTCGTCATCGGATGAAACTCCACCAAATCCATTAATATTTTCGTCATCAGACTCATCGATGTCCACTGCAGAGCCATCATCAAGATTGCAGGAGGAAAATGCCAAGGGGACAACATGAGGAAGATACTGTGTGCAAAAAATGGAATAACATGAATATGGATAGTAACTGAATAACTGCACTAAGTTTAAGCCAACCAAACCATTCCAGACCTGTATAAAACCTTCATCCAAAATTTCTGCAACGTTACTGAAGAATCCATGAGTATATTCTCGAAGCTCACTAAATTCCAATCCAAAACCCTGTAAAATACTAGACATTAAGGGTAATTACATAAAAGACGCAGAAATCATAGTCAAAGGGAGAGAATGTTATTACAGAAATTGCAGCTTCTATATAAGGGGGCAAAATTGGTTCCATCCCAGTTCTCCCCACAGACATCGCAACTATTCCAACTAATTCAGTAGCTCTTGCTCGTGAACAGAGATCCTCATCATTAGTAAGCACCAAGAAACTCTTCATCAACTCCAAAACCCTTTCGGCATATGGAACAAAGGCTTGTTCTGCAGCAGAAGCAACTGAACCAATTGCAGACTGCAAATGTGGTACCCAAAAGAAAATTAAAAGAACTAAATTATCTATCCAGAATAGGGAAGGTTTACAGAAATCATTTGAAATATTAGGGACAAGAACCCATACCATGCATGTCTCCTGCAAATTACGAGGGCTACTATGGAGAGCCCCTAGCAGTTTCCCCATCAAGGGATCAAGGAATGGAAGTATTTCCTCACCCATGTTCTCACAAAATGCAGCCAAAGCATAATATGACTTTTCCTGCACATATGGATTATGTTTTTAATCATTCAGCACATCAATAAGAATCTTGTATTTTATTCCTTTTAATAGGAAGACAAAGATTATAATGAAAAATATATAAAAGAAAAAATAGGACAGCAGTCCAGAAGAAAGAGAAACTACAGAGCCTACACCCAACAAAATACCAGAAACAAGAAAAGGCAAAAGCCACCAAACAAAGAAAATAAAATCCCCACACTCAAAACCAAACTCTAACCCAGAACTAATAGATACCTGAGGACCTCCCAGTTAGTCAAATCAACCTAAGACAATCTTTTAATTCCTTCATCCCACCAAACATACCTTCACTTCGTCAGATGCATCCTCAAGGGCATTCAAAATGCAGGGTAGTACACTTTCATAGTGAGATACAATTTCAGGCTGTAAATGCTCAGCAAACTGACCCAAGGCAAAGGAAGCAGCTCCCCTGACCATTTCCTCAGGATCTCTCAAAGCACCTAAAACAACATGAAGAACTGGTTCCATCTTATCTTTCATCAAATCCAAACAACCCTCTGAAATGACACCTAAAGCAGTAACAGAAGCTTCCCTATACTTGGGATTTGCATTCTGACTGCTTAAAGAAGCAAATTCGAGAACAGGACTGAAGACTTGCTTCGGTATATTCAAAGCCATAGTGTCAATAACTTCTGCAGCAGCTCGATCCGGAGCAAGATCATCATCTTCATCTCCATTAGTTGATTCGGCAAGCAATGGGCACATAATTTGCAGAATAGGAATGATGAGCTTATACTTTTTAAGGGATTTGGATTTATACTTTGCTAGCCATGAGATTATTTGGATTGCCTGCAAGATAACAAAGAAAACCAGACAAACAAATATAAGAAGAGAGGAAGAGAGAGAGAGAGGAGAGGAGAGAGAGAGAGAGAGAGAGAGAGAGAGAGAGAGAGATTGATATATTTAGTTCTAAGAAGACGAGCTACGTTAAACAGCTGTTCGACTACTCAGAATCATAATCTAGGATCAAGAGCATTTTAAAAATTTCAAGAAAACATTTACCCTTCAAACTAACCTGATGACGAGTGTTAGACTCCAAAGTTTGACTTGAGCAAACTTCAAGAGAGAACTGCACAATGGATTTAATAGACTCCCCAAGAAGAGGTGCAGGAGATTCAATCAACTCGTCAAAAATCTCAAAAGCAATTACAGCAACATCCTCTTCGCCAGCAGCAAGGCATTGTCTTGATACATTTAAAATGCTGGGAATGAATTCTCGAAACTTGACCTGCATTATTATGAAAAAGATTTATGCCAGCAAAGAAAAAGAAAAAATCATGCTGATAAGACATGCAATGAAAGCAATCCAAACAACAGCAGAAGAGATTGAAAAAGATAAAACCTATAATGCGTGTTTGGTACACTTGACATGACATGTAGAGATAAGAAGATTCTTGAAATCAAATGCCAAAGGAATGAGATTACTATATATGGTCAAACCCGATCTTGGGTATAAATTTGCAAGGAATCTGATTATATTGTCGTTATCAGTTGGTTCAAACTTCAAATAGAAGCTGTAAAATATAATTTAACTTCAATCTTACAATTACCATTGAATACCACACACCTATTGGAGAGGGTAATTTTCAAGGGATTCTTAATCATCATCTCAAGAGGAATCTTGATCTCTTTTCAATTTGGCATATTACATCATTGCTGTCATAAGAATCTCAATTTGATATACTATACATTTATTTGCTATATATGGCATAACAAATGGGCAGTTAGAGCAGGTGGGCATTGTGACTTTCCCTGGATACCAATTTATGCACTAAAAGAGCATTGAGTTTACAAAAGAGGAGAAGCATTATTGTATATGCACAATACAAGCATTTATATATTATGCTTGCTTTTTAATATGAAGTGACAACATGAATACAGGCTTACCACTTCGGTCCCATCATGAGTGAATTCTAGAAAAGACCCCACTGCCCTGGAATTATATGTAAAAGCCTCTAATAAGTAATACAAATTAATCACTTCTGAGCAGAAGTAGCAGCAACACATCAAAACTATAAATAAATGGGATACAAGGATTAACATTACTTGAGTGCAGCAACTCTGACACGGTTGCTAGTCTCATCCTGCAAGCATTTCAGAAGAAGAGCTTGCAAATCTGCGAAATGTGGTCGAAACGTATTCCCAATTGTTTCAGTCAAAGAGCTGAAAAGGATCAATGCCACCTTGATAAAGAAAAAAACCATAAAAATCAGTGTATTCAACCTAGTAACTGGGAGCAGAGTAATAACAGTTTATATGAACTAATGCATGATGTGGAGAAATCAGATTTTGAAATCTTCTGTCCATGAAATTTTATTCGATCAACTTCAACTACAACAGAGTTTGGTCACTTTATATCACAATAATTTTTCCTCAGAAATACTTTCCTTACTCTAATAGAAAATCCAGTTGACCTTGTTAAATCGAATGTTGGTAGACCTACAGAAGTGCAGGATTTTGTTCGGTTGTTGGCTGGCCCATGGGAAGATTTATACATGTTTTGGATAGTCAAGTCCAATAACAGAAAGACCTGATTCTTTGAAGGAAGGTATAATCCTCGGAAAGCAGTTTGTTAACAGGGACAGAGCCAGAGCCCAACCACTATAAAATCTACACGTAATGGACACATCCTCCCCGTTTGAATTGGATTGCATTAATAATTGATATCACATTCATGCATAATATGTATACAGCAATGGTACATTGGTCACCATTTCATTTGTTGTATGGGGTGGCAGGGCATAGTGCAGTTGACGGCAAAGCTCATGTCTTATCTAATGAAAAAGAAATGACACATATGAATCAAATGCAAGTTACCTCTCTATGCTCCTCCTGTGCACTCTGACTACATTGAAACAGAAAGGGCAACAAGTCCGGCCATTCTCCAGCCGGGACAGCATATTTTGCAACGACACTAACTACATTAGCACTGGCTCGCCTCACCGGCGGACTACATTAACACCATGCAAAACAAAACAAGCTCTTATTTCATGGAAGAAAGCAATTCGATTCGAATGCCTAGCAAACTTCACCACAACTTAGCAGTAGATTAAGTAGGATCACCACAACTTATCGGAAAGAGAAGCGATTGATCGGAAAAGGAAAAGTAAAAGAGACCTGTGCTCCATGGTGATGCTCTCAATGAGGGACTGCTTGACGAGGTTCTTGAGCTGAGGAGAGAGCTTGGCCCAGTGGCCGGTGATCTTCTTGCGGAGAAGAACGGCGGCGAGCTGGCGAACGTTGGGAGTCTTGGCGGTGCGGAGGTGTTGAACGAGAGCGGGGACCACCTGAGGGTCTTTGGCCAGCCGCTTAATCTGGTCCTCCGCTTGCCGCCGGGCGTCGTTGTCCGGCATCAGGAATTGTATCAGCAATAGCTCCAGCGACTGCGACATGTCGTCTCGTCTCTCTAGGGTTCCACTTCCTCCCTTGCTTTTCAGCTTTCCTTCCTCAGCCTCTCTAGACTGCTAGTGTGTTTTGTGTCGAGGGTTTTGGGGGTGGTGGCAGACTGTGGCAGGGCTTTGCTTCGGACTTAAGGGTTTTTATACGCTGTGGGGACACTCGACAGACAGACATGGACCCACGCTTCGAAATTTTCTCCGCTGTAAAACCTCTCATTGCGTAGAAAATCCGATGGCTCAGAGTTTCACCCCAAAACAAAAAATAACTACTTCTCGTAAAAACTAAGTCTTGAGTTTTTTTTTTTTTTTTTTTTCATAAAACATGATAATATTTTATTTGTGAGTTCAATTACCATCAACTAAAGTGTGTTACCTTTAGATGTCATTTTGGTTCCATTCACGTGATGATCACATGCGGTTATCACTAAATGTAAGCAATCACATCGGTCATTTGGTTTGAAATTTGAATTTTAAATAGATATGATTTCTTTAATTGTCGTGCTTACTTCATTTTATTCTTTGTCTTCTTTCTACTATTTTCTTCTCCACTACCTTTGTCTCTCTCTTCTTTCCTCTCTTTCTTTCTTCATCTATTAAACCGCAACACTCCACTTCCTATGTCTCTCTCCTTTCCTCTCTCTCTTTCTTCATCTATTAAACCGCAACACTCCTCCAAATCAAGCATGGCGCCGGAGAAGCTGCCATCCAAAAGGGCGAAACCAAGCTCCAACATCTTTAATAGAGGTACCCTAAAATGTACCAAAATCGCGAACTCTAAAGCGTAGGAAACCACGTTAGACTTTGAGGTTTCCAACAAGAATTCTCCAATTTCTAAGATCACCGCGGTGTTGTTGAAGAGAAAAGGGAGGAAGTACAAAAGATTGTGTCTGAACCGGTGTATCCGGCAGTGAAACCTTCTTTGAACTCGTCTTTGCTTCAAAAGAGTAGACACCATTAAAGGTCTAGTCATCTACCTCATCCAACGAAGTCAAAAATGTGAAGAATCTAAACAAGTCCATAGAGGTTGAGAATCCAAAGAAGCCTATCATGCTCAAGAAAAAAGGCTCCCGAACATTCCATGGACTTTTTAAATTACTTGTAAGTAGTGAAATTGAAGAGAAGCATCAGTACATAGGGACTTATCGGTATACTAAGGAAGAAGGTTCTGATGAAGATTTGTTGGAGTAAGTTTGCATTGATACCTCATGCTCTCCATACACTTCAAAGCTTTGGTTTCATAATAAACTGATCTGACAAAGGCAACTTATTCAAAAATGAGATTTGATGTTTTGTTGAAGATTGATAGAAAGAAGATGCGCCACTCTATGTTATGGTTTCTTGGGGACTTTGTACACTCCAACAACAGAGACTGCTTCGCTTGCGACATCACTTCATCAACTACACTACACATAGCTTCATCTGCTTTTGGCATCTTTCCATTTATTGAATGCAAAAATGCCCGCAACACCCAAGTGTGTGTCTCCACAGTTTGGTCGATAATAAGAGTAGCGCCAAACATAATACTTTCCCGATGATTGTTTGATCTAACAAACAAAATCAGTAGCTTTTTATATAAGTTATCAAATATCAACACATTTTCAAAAACACATATAATCAATTAATGAATGCCCATTTCGCCAAAATATATTTGCTAACTAACATGTCTTCTTTGTCTACGTTGAACCTACAATAGAAATATGGGTCTTGTTTGCCGACAATTCGATGTGAGCACAGAAATGCAATATGGTTTTCAGTTTCTAACCAGTGAGAATGTTCGACAACGAATGTCTTTACAATGTGAGCTCCTACATGCTCATTGTAAATGATAGCCCTACAATCTATCCTTGTCATTTTCTGAGGAGTAAGAACTATTCCCTCTATTATGAACCATTTTTTAGCTAGACTCGCTTACTTGTTACAAAGTCATTCTCTCATCTTCGTCACACCTTAAACATCTCCCTCAGTATCCCTCCTATATCCAAAGTTTAGTGTCAAGAAATAAGTAACATAAAATCTCTCTGCATGTGCTATCATTTTGAATGTCATGGCCTTCACATCTTCAATCTTTAACTTGTTGTAGTTTTAGACATCGTCTATCATTTCGTAAGCTCTTATAGCATATATGTCCTCTGATTGCTGATTTTCCATCGATCCAGTTGCATCCATTGGATCTCTATTTGTTGCGTTGTCCATCGATTCGTGATTCTCAAAAAGGATCCATGGTTGCTTTGAATGCTCTTTGAGAATGAATAGGGGAAGAGAAAGTTGTTAGAGACGAGAGAGAATGAACTAGGGGTGTGAGAGAGATTGGTTAATGGTTAAAAATTTGGATGCATAAGGTATTCCAGTGATCATTTTCTCCCAACTAGTTCTTTAGGTAGTTGTATACAGTTTCTTTGTGAGTTCACAATACCATCCATGCGTACAAAATTTAGTGTTTTTTCTTTCATTACTCAATGTTCATAGCTTATATTTATATGGATGGAGGTTACCAGCTTTGACAAGACCAACCTCGGATCCTGCGGGGCCCACCTTAGGAGAATTCTACCAAAATTTTAGTATAATTACTCCTAAAATGGACTACCCAAGCCTGTAGAAATAAAAGAAGCACTCCTAATAACCACAAAGATAAATCAAATTTCCAGTCTCAAATTATTATTAATAACACTGAAAGTTAGTTATCAAAGCAAACTAAACAATGAACTGAAATTAGAAACAAGTAAGTTAAACATATAACCTACAACAATAACGGGAGTGGTGAACACTATACTTCAACTCTTATGCAGACCTAGCTTCGGAAGGAATTATGTCCTACAACAATCATTTTGATGTAATTATTATTGTAATTATTATTAATCAAAAGGACAAGTTTATTGTTCATTGCTTATATTTAATATTTGATTGAATAAGGTCCAAGGAATATGAGTTAAAGAGAAAGTAATTTAAAGAGTTAGATGTGTGAAACCTTTACTCGTTTATATTCTTATCCTAAAAGGTTCTTAGTCGTAGGATTATCATTTGGACATTGATGATCCGGAAAGACTAGCACATACTATGTATGCTCAATATAGAGGATGATATGTCTATTGTCATTCGTGTAGAGACACTAATACAAGTATGTGGAGGCTCTTATCTTAAAGAGTACACTGAAGACGATCATTAGAGTTCTTGTATGGAGTTTTACTTACATATCAAACTTGAACTCTAAATTGCAATAATACAAATTAGTCTTTTGACCTGAGACACCATAGTTGTCTTATGAGTGAGTGGATTAACTCTTGATGATGCAATAATATTATATCCCTTAATGGATATGATTGATGCATTTATTGGTATAATCAATTTGGTCATAGACATGTGAGTGTACAATAAGGAATCTCTATCCTTAAGTAAATAAGGTGTATGTTCAAATATGTGATTTAATAAGTCTTTGGCCAAAGCATTGAATGAGATTAAAAAGAAGTTTCTAATCACATTCTAAGAATCACATAAGGTGTAATTCCAATTGATCGAATAGGTTATTTGTAATTCTATATTAACTACGATAGTCATGATATGTTGCAAGACATCACTCATGACTTGTGAAATCCCCGAGAATTAATAAACATTTATGATCTATTAAGGGAGAATCAAAATGGAGTTTTGATTCGTAAACGAAATAGAATGGTTCTATAAACTTCACTGCCTTGTTAATTAGAACCTAAGAGATCGCACACCATATAAGTGGATCATCGAGATTGTATATAAAGAAGACTAAACAAGAGTTGGTTATGACCAAATAATTAATTAGATTTATTATTTGGACATAATTAGGTTTTTCGGGTAAAACAGAACCTATTGGGCCTAAACGATTGTCGGGTTTTTTGGTGTGGACTTGGGCTTCATTAAGTGAGACTTAAATGAAAGCCCAAGATTTAGTGCCTAATAGCATGTATAGACCAACCAACATATTGGCTTTGTGAAAGTCAATATTTCACTTTTAGTAGTTGGAGTTATTTCCTATTATATAAGATGAAAGCATGGACAAAGAGAAACAAGTGTGTGTCTTCACACTATCATCTTTTAGTTGGTAAGAGAGAGTTCTCCTTTTGTCTAATTGCACAAGTTGGTGTTATAACAAGGATGGAAGAACACTTGCATACTTCTTCCTTTCCTTTCATCTTTCTTCATCTCTTGATTCACTTGGTGAAGATCCTTAGAGGCCACATCCTTTTGTGGCTCTATTTGTTACATCAAGAAGGACTCTACAAGCACAAGAAGGAGTTCTTAATCTAAGGAGCTTCAAGGTGGAGGAAACACACACAAGGACAGATCAAGGAGATCGAGGAATTTTGGTGGTTCACTTGGATCGGATTGAAATCACGCTCCAAGGGTGAGTAGAACATAAACTCCCTCTTTATTCTTCCTTACTATGCATGCTATGTTTATATACATATCATAATAAGCCAAGATCATGGGTTAAAGGAATGAGTTTTTTGTTTAGTTAGTAGTTTAATTGTTAAACTAATTCCGCACTAATTAAATTTTTTTTGAAATCCATCCATTCCTTCAGCCTCAACTAATCTACAGACTGGGCACAAAATACCGAAAAGCCCAGGAAAAAGAAATTAGGAAAACCGTTAGAGTAAGTGGACAAAAAATAAATAATTACAAGTAAAGTAAAAACAAGAAGTTTAATGTTCTTCCAATTTTACTCTCGTACAAAATTCAAGCATGTAGTATAAGTTTAAGAAAAATACTTTTAAATGTTAACTGAAAAGAGCATCTAAAACTATTTCAAATCTCGTGAAAATACTCTTAATTATTCTCCAGTATTGAAATCTCAAATCATGCATGCTGTAAATCATCTCAAAAATCATTTTAAATCCTTACATGATAGAATATCTCAAAATCATTTCCAAAATTTCTGAAATCTCATTTAAAATACGCGCATCATAAAATAGGTGATGACTATAGGGTACCGCTGACCAATCATCTCATCGGATAGTATTGTCAATCGAAATATGAGGAGACGATGGCTAGAAGGTACTGCCAACTAACCATCTCATGTCGTTTGGAGGGTACAACCAACCAGATGACGCATCGGAGGGTACTACCGATCAGTATAGTATAGGGCGATGGCTAGAGAGTATCGCTAACTAACCATCTCATGCCATTTGGAGGGCACCGCCGACCAGATGACGCATTAGAGGGTACTGCCGACCAAATTATTGTCTAGAGGGTACTGCCGGTCAAGTAATTCATACATGCACTAACATCATCATCTTTCGTAATTTACCTTCTTAATTACATAACTCTGAACTCAAACTTATTATTTTCTAGTTTTATATTTAACTCATCAACTCGTAATATTTAAATCTCAATTTCATCAAAAGCATGATTTTCGATAAATCATAAGTAAAATCGTAAGATCGATATCAAATCTCGACCATTATCAAATTAATACTCAAATCTCAACCAAGTCATCGAAAACATACTTCCGATAAATCTTAAGTAAATCGTAAAATTAATATTAAGTCTCAAACACTATCAACTCAAATCAATATGACAATTTAATAATCAAATATATAATACTGCATGCATATTTAATTTGAAAAGTATTCGGGTCTAAATTGAGGTCTCAGAGGCTTGCTGTTGTTGGGCTTGATGATCCAATCTCCCCAATAAGTTATGAGACTAAGCTCAAAGTCTTTCTTAAGATAGACCTTGTTGTGAAGACGAGGCTCTAAGCATGCGGTATCGAAAAAGAAAAATGACTTAATAATGTGCTTGTTGTGGGAGCTAGGATTCTGCAAGTGTAACAGGATGCATGCTCATCATAAAGGATTTAGGGCAGATATGGGGTTCTCAATTGGTAGTACAGGGTGAGTGTTTAGGGAAGAATGAGTAATGTGTGGTGACCTTAAAACGGGTTATGCATGAAGGGAGTGGTGATTGTTTGAATGCAAGGATTGTGCTTGATGTCCCTTCTTGCCCAATGTGGTCCTCTTTATATAGGGTTTTAGGTAAAGGGTTGTGGGTTTCAAAATGGTATGTGACTCCTTATTTTAGTAAAGGCAAGACCTCTTTTTCTCACTGCTCTCTCTTAAGTCTTAAGCTGAAAGAGTGTAAAGATCAAGCAGCGATTCAGGATTTCATTTACCCTTTGTCATGACTCTCTTGGGAATACTAATCTTAATTTCTTATCAAGCTATTCTTGGTTAAAGGTTTGAAACCAATTTTGGTCTTGGGTTTGCCTTAAGTTTATAATGTGAAAACTGGGGAAGCATAGGTTTTGGCTTAAGGTGGGTTGTGATTCAAGTTGCTTTCTAAGCCAATAGGGTGATGAGATGAGGTATATGTTACTAGTTTGTGTGCGGCAAACCCAAATTCAAGTTTGGTCCTCAACTCCCAAGACGCCTTAGACACTTGACATTTGATCTTGCAAAATCTTGTGACTTTCTACACCACAACCCACTAATAAGCCCTATTTTGGCCTAGTGGCATAGTTCCACGATGCTAGTCGGTCGTGTTGCATGTTGTAATAGGCGAGTCAAGGCATGTCATCGAGAATTCACATGTACAACTTTGCATAACATATGTTAGCATGTGCTTGGCTTGAGTAAGCATGTGGTTACCAAAGGACATTCATGAGAGACAGTGTGCCCATAAAAGAGAGTGTTCCTGGTAATGAAGGACTGTCTATGTGAGATTGGGCATGTTTGAGCGTGGCTTGGCCTGACTCTCAAATAGAGGTGGCAAACGGGTCGGCCTGGCTTGACCCAGCCCATTTTAAGTGGGCCTAGTCGTACTTCGTGTCGTGCTTGGGCTGACCCATTTATTATTGTGCCGGGCTCATGCTGACCTATTTACTTAAACATTAAACCCGGTCTGGCTCATGGGCCGAGCCCATATCGTGTCGAGCCATGCTCGTGCTGGGCCATGCTCGTGCCTACCCACTATAAAACACGATTTTAAAATCTTAATTTGAATAAATAAAAAATAATTTTATTTAACTATTTAGAAAATTCAAATAAATTAAGTTCTACAATTTTTTCTCAATCTTAGCTTTTTAAGATTAGTTTTCTAATAATTTTTATATTCCACTACAAGAAAGAAAGAAAGAAAGAAAGAAAAAATAACTCAAAATATATTGCTTTTAGTATATTATTGTGAGATTAATCTTTATTAATATAATTGTATTATTATGAGATTAGTTTTTATTAATAAACATATATTTAATATTTAGAAAAAATACTTTATGTCAAAACAAGGATATAATGTTTTATTTCACTATTTTGACAACATAAAAGAAAATTGGTGGAATTGTCATGAGATTAAAAGAAGTCTAATATTCAAATATCATCATTGTGGTTTTTTAATATTTTTAAAAACAAAATGAAATTTTGTGTTTGTAACGGGCCGGGCCAATGGGCTAATATTCCTAGGCTCAACCCGACCCGTTATTCTAACGTGCTCGGGTCGTGCCGGGCCACTAATGGGGTTAGGCCGTGCAGGGCCTCTTTTAAGCGTGCCGTGCTCGTGCTTAACGGCTCGTTTGCCACCTCTACTCTCAAATGGGCTTTGTGTGACTTTGTCCTAGGGAGAGGCTTGGCCTTTGTGATGTCCCTTGCTTATTGTTAGGCATGGCATGGCTTGCCTCCTATAGGTTCTAAATACAAATTTTGTGACAAGCCCAGCTTCTTAGGCATGAACAAGATGGCACAGTAAGTGAATACTCAAGCCTATTACTCTAGGCTTCACTCATTGACCCAATATCGATACAATGGGCCTTAGATCGAGTCTAGACCCAATCTTCGGCCTTAGAACTCTCCACAAAAATTAGGTTTACATTTTGGATGTCAACATTAGCCCCCTTGATTATGTGGGTTGCATGTAGCGAGTGACATAATCAATAAAAATTTGAAGGATCTTCACCATGTGAGACAAATTATACTTCCTTCATAATACAACAAATTTCATCTCTTATGGTACTTGGTCAATGTCACTCATTAGGTTGGAGAGTGTTCACCAAAGAAACTGAAAGCTTTAGTGCTTAAAATAATTTGGCATACTTGCTTGTAGCTTGGTTTGTCGGGGCTGTGGCTTGCCTTTAGGAGCATGTTCCATTTATGACATTCATAATAAGGTTGCATCATGTAATTTTCTATAAATGTGGCATGCATGATAAGAGTATATCATGCAATTTCGTATAATTGTGCTAGGCTTATATATATATATATATATATATAGGAAAATTCTGGAATACGCCCCTTGTAGGCTGCGCCGACACATCCGTTAACGGAAGGGCAAAATGGTGATTCTAGGTTAAAAAAACGACAAGCTTTCCGTGGTGGTAAAAAAGGTTTTACAGCAGCTCATACCTCTGATGTGGCAATGGCAAGATTGTCATTTGACCGATTGTGGCAAAATTGTCAATTGACTGAGTGTGTCGTACTTAGTTGAAGAGGGAGGCACCAAGATTTTTTTGGTAACAACAGACACTCGAAGTGGAAGACTCTCAATACAGATCTCAAACACCTATAGCTCCAGCAGGGTGGAGACTGTTCAATACACACCGAATCCGAACCGCTGTGTTCGATAACCCAGAAAGGTACATAATCTATTTTTAATGAACTCTTCTAATGAATGGAACATAGTAATTTTCCCTGATGGTACATGAGTTGGTTGAATATATTTGTCTAAGTTTGGGTGAAATAGATTGAGGGTGAATGAGGATTGGTAAAAGACGGAAATTTACCTGTTGCATTGATTTGTAATTATAAAAATAATGTTCATAATAGAAAACAAGGAACAATGGATGCCAAGATTATGAACTAGGAAGTGGAAGGTAGCTTGTTTGTAAACAATTTGCACTAAAATGGATAATGTTATATAATATTATTCTGATTACTCGTAGACATGTATGAACCCAACGGAGGATGCATTACAGGGGGCTTGTTATTTGAGATAGGCAGCTATTGAGCAACTAGAAGGGAACCGCAAAATGGAAGACGTAGCGAAGCTGAAGAACATAATTTATAGGGAAGAAAATCAGGTGCATTATTTCATGTCATGTAATTTTATAATTTGAAGATTATAATAGGAGACAACATTTTAGGTTGTTGGTAACCCATGAATACATGTTTAAGGTCAGCGAGAGTGCTGTTCAAGTGGCCAGTCTGACAACTGATGATGATTGCAAGACATTGTCCGGTGTTAATGACGAATCAGACCTCGAGGTTACAATCAGAACAGCGTGTCGAGGAAAACACTTCAGAAGAACTATGTCTTCTCTGTCAGATGAAAAGGTAGCTGCGACATATGAAATTGGGTTTGGGTCACTGCACCGATTTCGTTGTGGCAAAGTGAACCTCCCACTATGCCAAATGCTGGTTGAAAATTTTGATGTTGGGAACTCATGCATCAAGATACACAGAAGAAACCTGATAATCACACATGAAGACTTTCAGCGCATTATGAGCGTCATGGATGGAGGATGCGATGTGAATCTTGAAGGAATCATAGAGGACCCTGATATACTGGGGCTGAAGAGCAAGCTTTCAAGGAAGGAGAAGGAGATAACCATACATGGTCTGAGGAGGTTGTTGATTGAATCTGAAAGTATTGAAGACACTTTTAAGGTCAGCTTTGCTTTGTATGCTCTTCCAACTCTGTTAATCCCAGTTACGGGAATCGAAGTTGATCTAAGATACCTTATACCACTTAAGGATCCTAATGCCCTGGGTTCAAAAAACTGGGTAAAGTTTGCATTCGCCAAGCTTGTTGAAGGGGTGTCATCATTACAGGCCACACAGACTGGTTTGGCAGGAGGTTGTATTCTGTTCCTTCAATTGTTCTACCTGGACGTTGTTGGCAACGGTATCTGTATATATCCAAAGATTGGGAAACCAGTGATGACGTGGAGCAGAGATGACTTGAAGAGAATTTATGAAAAAGTGGAGAGCGATGGCGGATTTAAAAGCGAGAATGTGCATGTAACGAAGAAGTATTTCAGGGGAAATGTACTTTCAGGGACTGGATCAGTTGTTCCCAGCACAGGGATTAAGACAACTGTAGTAGACGATTTATCAGAAGTGAGGTCTGATGCTGGTGTTGTGAAAGAGGATATAGAGAGTTTGAAGTTAACGGTTGGTCGGTTGGAGCCAGATATGGGTCGATTGAGGAGAGCAATTCTAACACTAGAATCCATGGTTGGGGAACTTAAGGCCAACGATCTCGGCAGCATTGTTGCTGAAGCAATCAAGCAAGTGTTTGAAGACAAATCCTACACTTACGGTGGTAATTTTGGGAACGATGGTCTTTTTATCAATGAAGAGCACCAAGGCACAGAAGCTGAGCAACATGACAATGAGATGCTTCATAACAAATCTATCATTGTAAGTTGTCTCCTATGTTGTTACGTCCCGAACCTAAATTTATCGGTTTACTAGTCACTTAGACGGTAAACGACAATTACTTTCACTTTTTACTTTGTTTCGATACTTTTAGTGGCCCTAAAAGTTGATTTTTTGTTTGGGTCAAAATTTGAGAAAATGTTCTTCATGAAAGTTGTAGAGGACGTTAAACCGAGCGCGTGCATATGTGATACGTAAAAATCGGAGTTCGTATGCGAAAGTTATGGCCAAAATACTAAAGTTATTGTTCATGATAAGTTTCTATAAATAGCCGAGTTACTGTGGTAAGTTTTCATTTTCGGAAACTTACCGAGCTCTCTTCTCTCTCCCCGATTCTGTCATCCTCTCCGACCTCTTCACCTTCTTCCGACCATAACTTCTTCATCTGGCGGCCGGAATTTCCCTCATTTCAATCACAAAACTCTGAACTTCGGAAAATCACAAACAATTCCAAACTCCTCCAAAATTCACCAAACTTCACATACAAGATCTACAACATTTCTACAATTTAATGGGCTAAAAATTGGAATTAAAACACTGCCCCACGTGCCGGCCACCACCACCTCCGATGGCCACCCAATTTTGGCAGCACCACCTACTCAACAGACCCAACATTTTTCACAACTACAATAAGTTCCAATTTTACCTTGAAGGGTTCCAATTTGGCCGGTGAAATTTTTCCAGAAAAACCCAAGAACCCTAGAACTTGAAATCGTCGATTTGACCTCCACACTGCAAATCGTAGCTCAAGGATAGGGGCGAAATGATCCTTGACAAAAACCGAATCTTCGACGCCAGTTTGGTGGCCGGAGACGGCCGGAAATAGATGGAAATCCCGATCTGCTACAGTGACCGCCCTCTTCTTCTCGTTGCAGCACTCTCCACAGTCTAGAATCAATTACCAAACCACCATAGAAATGAAGAGAGGGAAGAGAGCTTTCCAACGACATCTTATACGTCAAAATCCGTCGCCGGATGAAGAAGTTATGGTCGGAAGAAGGTGAAGAGGTCGGAGAGGATGACAGAATCGGGGAGAGAGAATAGAGCTCGGTAAGTTTTCAAAAATGGAAACTTACTACAGTAACTCGGCTATTTATAGAAACTTACTATAAACAGTAACTTTAGTATTTTGGCCATAACTTTCGCATACGAACTCCGATTTTTACGTACCACATATGCACGCGCTCGGTTTAATGTCCTCTACAACTTTCATGAAGAACATTTTCTCAAATTTTGACCCGAACAAAAATTCAACTTTTAGGACCACTAAAAGTATCGAAACAGAGTAAAAAATGAAAGTAATTGTCGTTTACTGTCTAAATGACTAGTAAACCGATAAATTTAGGTTCAGGACGTAACATATGTAGAATAAATTTACAGCCACATTTTTGGATTTATTTGGATGGTGTTATTTGCTTTGTGTGATGGTTGCATTATTATCGGAACTGCTGATTTAATTTTGAATATAATATTCACAAGTCATGTCCACTGACAAGGATGCATGTGGATGCGACAGCAGTGACATGGAAGAAGATGAGGTAGGGAGTTTCCCAGTAGTGTCTAAGATATCGCACAGCGACTCATACCTACTGACCTATCTATTCAGCAAGAAGGTTACCGCCGACGACAATGTTGGGAGGTAAAAAGGCTACAAAGTTTATATCCTCTGGTTATATTCACACAACAGTATTAGAATTTGATATAAAAATAGAATAATATGGATCGAACATGGCGCAAAACCATATGCATTGCACAGATAGAACTTGTTGATATATCGCACTGCATGCATATAATTTCCGGAAGTATACTGATAATCTACAGTTTTTTGTAAATTGGATAACCATTAGTTGTACTGTTTAATGACAATCTTGGCATATAATTTCGTTGAATGCCAGCAATGAAGTTGCTAGGCACGAGGAATGGTCTATTTTTCGATGGGACATGAGGAGCTTGTCCCCAATGCAATGTCTGACCTGTGAGGTAAGAAACTTCATATCAGACCTCATTCATCTTATGTGAGACCAATTTTTTTTTATAAAAAGTCAGATTAATTCAATGTTGAAGGACCACACGCAGATTGTTAACATATCGACTGCTTACTTGTTTGATCGGGGATCGGACGACTGGTTCATGCCAACTTCATTCTCAATACGTAACTATAACAGTTAAATTTGGCCTCGTTATTTTACGATTCGTATACATATTTGTTCACCCCTATCTGTTTTGACTTAACGAAGAAGGCGCTTGTGATACACATCAGGAACGTGCTAAGGAGTATTTAGCGAGTGTGCAGGTGGAAGGTCTCGTGCCATCTACCGTTAAACTGTGCCGACTGGGAAGATTCATTGGTAGATTTATGTCGTGCAAAAAGGTTAAAACCTAATGTGCCCCCATTTCTTGTGAATTCTTATTTGAACCAAGCTGCATTGTTTGTATGTCATGGTGGCCTCTAATTTTTAAAAATGGTGACAGATTTTCTTTCCTATCCATGACGGCGTACTTAAGCATTGGTTCTTGGCTATTCTTAAAATACCCAATTGGCAATGCAAAATATGGGACAGCAACCCCGAGAAGTCAGCAAACAAAAGCCGGGAGGAATATGTTGCTGCATCTGTGAGTAATCCCACACATGTTTCAGACTTTCTCACATTAAGTTTGTTTTGAATGTTCTGATAAAAACTGATAAATACTATGTTAGGTTACCTTAATGTTACTGTCGAACCCTGATTTGACATTCCTTTACCGTGAGTACAGATATCGATGATTGAAAAAGTTTTTGCTGCTGAAATGCAATTGTCACCTGGCATTCATGCCAAGATTGGTTCATTGTCCATCAAGTATCCATGGAGAAGCCTTAGGCATCCCAACAGCCAAGACTCAGGAATATTTCTAATTAGAAGCATGCAGTTTTACCGTTAGCGCTGGTACCAAGGGGTGAGTACAGTACCATACATTGAGATCCGAATAAATTTTGAGTGCATGATTGACTTAAAGCATTGTTTTTGTTCAATTTAACTCGGGGGACCAGAGGGTTCGTATGGCACTTGAGAAAGTGAATCACCCAAAGAATGAAGTTCTGGAACAGGTCTTTGAAGCCGCTGTAGAGGAAGTCCCATATGATGTAGCATCTGCATGGTTGGCACAAGAATATTTGAACAAAAATGGAAGTCTCCCAACTGCAGGCATGAAGTTCAACCCACGCCGGGCTAGGTGCTGATCATCCTATTAAGAACAAGTGATGTGAATGGTTTAGGGCCAGTAACCTCGTTTTAAATCATTTATGTGGATTTTATTTGGTTGATGGACTGTTTCATTCATTTTTCATTTATATTTTAACTGTGGTCAGAGAACGGTATGAGTTATGGAGATCCGTGTTGTTGTATGCTATTGATTAAGCTTATCTGAATTGGCATATTACCTGAAGACATAATTTTAATTGTTATCATGATGTATCTGAGAACTTTTATTCCAAACTTTCCATGGATAGACCTTTCAGGGTCCTTTACTCTATAGGGCATATGAGTTGGAAAAAAAAAAAAAAAACTACTCACATTACAGGAACCCTACATTACATATATTGTTAACATGTGCAGGGAGAAGCAGATTGTTCACACCCTAATAACACTAGCATCTAGTTATGAATGCACTGTGCAGAACCAATTACCTACTTCTTGACTTCTGCTTCTTCAGTGCAGCAGCTAATAGACTCTTTCACTGACATGGAGCTTGAGTGTTTCACAGAAGTCACTATCTTGAAACCTTTTGTAGTTTGAGCGTCCCGTCCTTTCGCCTCCAACCATCTAACCGGAGATGTTCCAGAGCTTTTGAAGAAATGGGCCAACGATTCTTCAGTGAAGTCGTCATCACCGTTGAGACACATTTTGCTTCCAAACCCATTTTTTCTCACTGATTCATCACCACTCACGGATCGATCACCTCTGCTCCCCATACCCGAAATGACTGTGAGATGTGAAAATCCTATGGCGATGTGATTTTATGGAGGGTTTGGTCCATTCAACTGCAACTTAAAGAAGGTTGGTGCGTTGTAGGTGGAATGGTTGAAGACACAGTTATAGTACCCTATGTGCATTTATGAATTACACATTAAGAGGGTATTGAGAAAATTTCAATTTGGGCCTGATTACAAGGAAGCAGTTTGTTATAAGAAGACCCAATATGTCTTTGCCGTAGGCATTGTTGTAGTTCACAGATGGTTCGAAATATTTTACACGAGGACATATTTTACACAATGACAGGTAGGAAAACAGCCTACATATTTATCGAGACTAAGTGCCTAACAAAGTTTGTGAAATTAGGTAAAACCTGAATATAGTTTGACGATATTACAGGCCACATAACCCCTAAATAGGCATGAAATAGAGCATTTGAAATCGAAATAGTCCCAATTAAACGCCAATGAAAAATAAGTTACCCACAGGAGTAACTTTTGTAATAGGAGTAATATCACTCACCTAGGACAGACATCTCAAAAGTTACAGAACTGGAGTGTATTCGACTAGGAGGAATATAACTCAAACGATGAAGGATCACTGTCTGACAGCCCACTGGCTGAAGGTGTATGTTCTGGTTCTTCAAAGTCACTGTAGCCGTCGAATCCCGCAAAATGTATCTTGCATTCATCCACCCATATGAAAGACGGCTTGTGGATTGTAGGAGCCTGCAGTGTAGCAAACAGGTTGAACCAAAATAATCCCAACTGATGTAGAGGCACGAACAAGTAACTCTCCATATACTTACCGGGTACCCATAGCAGAACCAATAAGGCCTGCCGGGATTTGTTGCAGATTGTGAAATAAATGAAGACATGATGCGACCGCATACTTGGCAATTAGGATCAAACATTGTTGGTTTTGGATACTCCTACAGTTTGGTAGTCCTCCTATCCTACGATTGAAAAATAAAACATATTAAGTTGACCTTGGCCCCCTTATCTGGTAAGCTAGTTTGCTAATATTACTATGAAACTGTAAGTAGCCTGTACAACATGATATATCACCTCTTCATCACACTCAGAGCCTTCCCCCACCATCTCGTTAACCCATATATGTATAACCCATGCAATAAGGGAACCCCTGAAATGCAGACGAGTGAGTGTCGCGATGTCTGTGGTAAGGGGTATAAACTGATAGACTCATAGGACAGTCATAAATGTAAAATAAATATCAAGTGAGTTATCTCACATTTCCCCTGCAACACCTCTAGTAAGGCCTTTCGCTTAGAATCTCATGAACCCAATCGTGCATCATTGTTGTATTTCCTTCACAAAGTGGGCATCTAGGACTCTCGTTTGGTATTGATTTGGTAGGTTTTTTACCCTCCATATCCTGACATTCTTCTGCCTTAGGTCCCCTTACAACTCGCCGGATCTGACCGCATGCAGGACACCATCTCTGAAGAGGACATTTATCATCCTCGCCCAATTCTCCAGCGCCGTTGAATCTGTTTACAACATTTGTAGAATATCACTTACACGGCTATAAGATGACAAGTAGTTCAAATATGGCATCATTTTAGTTCAAAGTGAATGGCTCTTTGTCTAATTGGTAATGGTGCGGCTGGAATACGCCCTACATAGGGTGCACCCGTGTGGGTCCGCACGTCGTGGCTTCTTCTGGTCCTCAGGATTTGAATTAGAAGGGCAATATTGTAATTGCAGAGAAAAAGTTTGTTATCAGTTAAATCGCTGCCGTCAATGTGGAGGGCGGAGGGTATTCAGGTAATATGCGGAACGAGGTAAAATGTAGGTTAAAGTTTCTGGTGATGGAGAAACAGCCATGTCCCCTTTCAAATGCTAAAAGAAACAGCCACGTCCTACTCCCATCGGCCACACAGTATACCTGTTTGAGGAAAGAGGGATCCCGGAAATAGTAGGCAAGGAGTAGCCGTCATCAGCAATAAACAATGGTGTAAAATTTGTAGACCACTGAGATAAGGAGATCGATGAAGTGAAACATCCGACGACATTGCCCCTTGTATCAGATTTTGGAGGCGCTTAGAGGGTCGCTTGGATCTGGTAAGTGTGTATATTGATGAGACGCATGTCTGGGTATTTATTGATGTTCAGTGAATGAGGTTTGCAGAAATTGAATTAGAATATGCATTTGAGGTCTTGTAGCTTACAATGTATCTGTGTTGGGTTCAGAGGAAGTGTGAAGGTTAGCTTTCTAGCTACTGCTGTTTATTATTGATTGGTTCCGTGTCAACTTATATGGTATTGCATCTGTGTCAGTGTAATGCTCGTACCATTTAGTCAAGATAGGAGTTAGTATATGTGGTTGTTGTTCGGTTTACAGTCAGATTAGTTCTTCTCTTGTTCTGTTCTACTTTTCTGGAAAGCGAAGAAAGTATGTTTATCTTTATAATCAGAAGCTTAAGTGTTCTGCTCTGTTTGTATTAATGATGGTCCATTTGCCTTCCAATGGTCCACTACTGCACTTGGAGGTGTGGACTTACATCAAAAGAGTTACTTTTAGAGTGTTAGTTAACTTAATTTAGACTACTGCTCTTATACATTGCCTTAATATAAGCTCCGATTCATTTCATTTATTCATTTGTTTTTGCCATGTATCTCACATTCATATGGCATTCTCAAAACTAGTTGGTCGGAGAGAATTTGTGATTTTCAACGATGTGAGATCTTGTTTAGGCTTAAAATTAGCTCACTATTTGGAAGCAAGGGTCTAAGCTATAGGATATTTATTTTTGTATATTGATCTATAAAATTTATGTAGGAGAGACTGGATGATGATGGGTTTAGAGTATGATATGCACGAAAGTAATTCATGGATTTATAATTGGTGAATAAAGTGAAGATCGTAAGCCAAACTAGTAAACTTACATTTGGTGTTTCAGGCTTTTTTTGTTATAGTTCAAATGATGTCTGTTTAGCTAAATGAATAAACAAACCCATTTTTTTGTTTTGGGGAGGTTGACTAGACAATGTTGCCATTGGTGTCAGATTGTTTGAGATCTAATTTTTGCATTGAAGTTTGCTGGTAGAAGATCTCATTTACTTGCATGGGAATAGTTTAGCTTTTGCACTTTAAACTTTACATGGGAGCTTAGTTTTAATGCTTGATTTGTTTGTCTATTGTAGTTGATATTGAATAAGGTTCTCTTGGTGGGCACAAGTAGTCAGACAATGATCGGCAGACCAATAGTTCCTGATGCAGCAGTTCATGCAGTTGTTGAAGAGCATGTAAGTGTGCCTCATTTTCTTTCTCTTATTACTCGTGTGTGAGTGTGAGTAGTACTAACTTTGCTTTTTTCGCACAACCAAATGGTATTAGAAGAGCAAAAGCATAAATAGCAAAAGAATAAAGTTTCGGTATGAAGAGGAGGGTTCTTGTAGCCAACTTAAGAGAAGAGTATCTAATTCCTTCTTAGTTTTTCTGTAAAGCTTAGGGAAAAACTAATGGAATCTGGTTTTATATATGTACGAAACATCATGTGATTCCGTCGTAAATATTATCAATGTGACTAAATACTTGATGATTGAAGTGGGATAACAATTTGACTGGACTAGACTAAAGATTTGTAATATGCCAGCGGTCAATATAAATGCTGGCATAATTTTGAAGAATCCATTTCTGCTTGCTGTATTCCTCTATGTGATATTCAGAAAAGGTCTCACATGTGTGTGACCGTGCCATATTAATTGTTAGTTGGCTTAAGTTATTCTCACTATATCAGTCTGAAACCCTGTTAGTCCTAGATGATATCTTCTTTCAGGTGTTGAATTCGTTGAATTCAGCATTTATGAATGTTCATCAAGGTTTCATGTCAGTTATGAGACACCTTTTATGTAGGAGGCATTCATCTATATTTGTTTTATCTTGGCCATTTAATGTATGTTTCAGTGCACTGCAATCGCATTTGCATCAAACATAAAAGCCCTATCATGACAGATACAGGTAGAGGGAAGATAGAGGTTAAAGAGATAGTAAACTTCTACCAGTAATCTGGAAAATGATGCATCAACAAGATTCAATGTTGTTATTTTATTTCACATATGAACTGATTACTGAAGTCGAAATTAACAGCTTCTTGGTATATTTGGCTCTATCATTCCGCATACATATGCATTTGATTGACTTATTGGGTGTAATGGGAAGATATAGAATAAGGTCTTCGACCTTTAGAATAAGCATTTACAATAGGCATATATTTGCTCACTTTGCTTTTCCATAGGATCTGGTATATATTTAAATTCGTTAAGGTCGAAATAGCAAAACTCCTTATTTAATACCTTATTTGTTTAGATTCTTATTTGTTTAGATCACTGCATCTAAAAAATGGTTAGTGCATTAAATGCTTAATTCGCTATTTGTGAAGTTTTGGTCTTTTCCATAATATAGCACTCCATATATCAGGATAGCAGACCTGTGAATTAACTGAGGGTTTGGAACATACATTTCAATATCTGACATTTCATGTTCATCTAACAGGTTAGCATGGACACAAATGAAGGTGGTCTTCGGTACAACGATCATATTTATCATGAAAGATTACCATCAGACGAAGACGAATCAGAAGATGAAATGTCAATTTGGTTTGGTAAATGCACAGAGGTAACTGCGCATTCAAAGGAGGCAACGGGGAGTGGAAAACCGGCTGAATCAACAGAACTGAGGCAATCACCTGGTATAGCACAAGAGGTCAAAACATTACCTGATGTTGGTGTTGAAATGCCTGAATTTGTGAAACATACGGGGGCTGAGCTTAATGGTAAGCATTTTGAAGACCTTACAATGGACGATATGAAGGCAGTATACTTCCCAACCATACAGGAAGCAGAGAAGTTCTTGTCATTGTACTCACGAATACTTGGTTTCAACATACGGAGGGATAGGTTGCAGAAGGAAGACAATGACATGGTGGTAAGGAGGCAGTGGGTATGTTCAAAACAAGGACTGGCAAGTATGAAGTCGAGCAAGCACAAATGTGTGGATAAGAACAAATTTACAAAGCATCAGACTATTGGAGAGCAGAGGAAATCGAGGAGCAACATAGTACCTAGAGGAAGGAGATACACAAGAGTTAACTGCCAAGCTGCATTCAGTGTTAGATAGTGCAAGGAAAGGGAGCTATACCGCGTGACAAAGTTTATACATGAGCACAATCATGAGCTTGCCATGTCTCATGAGGTTCAGTTCTTGCGATCAAACCGATATGTTGAAGACAAAGATATTGCTCAGGTTGAGTGCCTTCGTCGCGCACAAGTCCACACTAGTAGAGCTTATGAGCATCTGGTAGAGCAAGCTAGGGGACACGAGGGTGTCGGCTTCATCATAAAAGATCTGTACAACAAGATTGATGAGAGGAAGAGAAATGCTGAGCTGGATGGGGATGCACAGGCCGCATTGACTTGGATAAACATGAGGGAAATGAAGTCACAACAGTTCTGCTGCAAGTACAGTTTGGATGAAGAAGGCAGACTAGCCAATTTGTTTTGGAGGGACTACCAATCATTTTTGGACTACAGCACATACGGTGATGTGGTTATTATGGACAGCACATACAAGACAAATATGTATGGAAAGCCTCTTGTTGTATTTGTTGGGTGCAACAATCATAGAGCTACTATTGTTTTTAGATTTGCCCTTATACGAGATGAGAGGGAGGATACGTACACGTGAGTGTTCGAGAACTTCCTTGAATCCATGGAACATAAACAGCCTTGATCGATCCTAACCGATGGTGACAAGTCAATTAGGAATGTGGTAGAGCGAATGATGCAAGCTCGACACAGGTTATGTGCATGGCACATTGGCAGAAACATAGGGCAGAATGTGAAGGACCCTGCTGCTCAGAAAACCATTGGAAAAATGATTTATTTGTCAAAGACTATCAATGAATGGGAGGCTGCTTGGCACTCAATGGTGGTCAGAAATGGATTGTCAGACAATGCATGGGTTACAAGCTTATACAACAAACGGGATAGGTGGGCGGAAGCATTCTTCAGAGGGCACTTTTTTGGAGGAATGTGCAGTACCTAAAGTGTGGAAGGCATGCACGCAAAGCTGAAAAAAGAGATTGGGAGGCACACTAGACTATGTGAAGTTATGCCAAGAATGGAGAAGACACTTGGGCGCATGCGGAACAGAGTATTGTATGACAACTTCAGGTCAAAAAATAGTGCACCGGTTTATGAGACGCACATGAGGGGGATCGAGGAAGATGCATGTAGGCTGTTCAAGTATGACATCTTCATTATGATCAAGTCACAAATCATGTTCGAGAGGAGGTTTGTTTTAGTGCAAAAGGTACCCTTTCCTATCAATGACACAGTGATATTCTACCTTGCCCAATATGACAGGCCTGAATGACGATGGTGTGTTGAGTTCCATGGTGACCCGAAAAACCCAAAGTGGCAATGCTCTTGCAAACTATTTGAATATGATGGTATTCCTTGCAGTCACATTTTCTGTGTAATGAAAGATCAGCTTCTGTCTAGATATCTCAAGAGTTTGATAAGCAAACAATGGACAAAGGCTGTGGGTGATTCAACAGTTACACCAAAACTGAAGGTCCCCGGTCATGACAAGTTAGCATAGGTGGCCAGGTATTCTACCCTCATATCAGAAGCAGCCAAAGCGAGCTTAAACTACTCATTTTCAGAAGAAAGATTCAAGGGGGGAATGAATGAATTTGTAAGGTTGGTTCAAACCTCAAGAGAATTCAACACAGTTCCGCCTACGAACACATCAAATGTGCCTCCGAGTAGCAATGTTGTGAAGGACCCAAAAGTATCACGGATGAAGGGGATGCCTTCTAATCCTGCAACAAACCCAGAGAATGGGAAGAGCGAGCAACGGTTGTGTTGAAAATGTTTAATGCTCGGTCACAACAGGCGCACTTGTACAGTTGGTGATGAAGGAGTTCCCACTCGTGCCAATGCAACATCAGCAGATTCAGAGACTCAAATGATACCTTCAGTCCCTTATCCTGCACATTCAATACCTCATCCTCCTCCTAATTTATCTGTCTATCAACCCATGGAAGCAGAATTTCAATGGAATGGCACCAGCGGAAATGGTCATTTTGCTCAATTCCCATTCTTCACCGCTTCCCAGCCTTCTAATCTTGCCTTTTTCATTCAACCTAAACCAGTCCGCCGAAGATGTTGCTGGTACGTTGATGAACGGATTCTATGAACCATACCCACCCACCGGCTGGCAGCCCTAACATACGACGTCGAATGTGGATTCCTATTTTGCGTTACACCAATCTCAGATTAGGCTGAAATTATTGAAGACAATGTTGTCCACATTTATGCAAACCCCATGGTCATGTTGAATTATTATTGTTTCTATTTCTATGTCATTTTGGTAATTGACAGGAGGAAGTGATGTTGAATTATTAATGATCACCTATGATGGAATTATCTCCGTTGTTTTTGGATGATATAAGTGACTTCAGGTAAGATTTTGCATCAAATGCTAAGCTTCTGCATTTACATGGCCAACGTTTGACATATATGTTGCACTAATATCCTGAAGTGCAAATATTTACCATATTTACCATGCATGCCCATTTGACACAGAAATTAAATGTCAACATAACATAACATATCGCAAGTAAATTTCAACACAACGATAGTTCATCCTCAATCATGCATATCATAATTGAAATATCTAAGTACACATTATATATGTCCTTTTGAAATTAACAATTAAAACAGATACTTACTATGACAGATATGTCCATAAGTACAAGAAATAAAGGAATTTGCATCAAATGGGAGTTTTATTTGTAAACATTGACATGCTTCAGAAACATATATGAACTGCCTAAATATTAAAAAAAATATGGCTATCGAATACTAACAAATCGGCATCATTGGGGAAGTTTGACGGGTAATGTGTGGACTAATTGGCCTGCTCATGGCCAAACCAATCCATCAGATTCTGATGTGCTGTTGCCCAATAATACATTTGATAGGAGAAATTTGCAGCCTCGACATAGTACTTGCATAAATCACAACATTCAGCTTGGTTCTTATTCCTGTTAACGAACCACATGTTTTGAAGGAATGGGCGGTGAAACTCATGTTCCCCACATAAGGTACATTTTCCTGGAAGGAAAGAATAGTTGGAAGGGATGTGTTTCAAGATGTCGACATTTGTTGGTTCGGAACCATTGTTCAACTATCTGTGAGCTTCATTCCGACAAAATTTTGCGTCCCACCCACTGATCCTTCAATTCAACCGACTAAGCATCTCCTTCACGGTATTCTTTTTGACCCGATGGTTTCCCTAAATTAGATGCAACATACACAACACATAATAAGCCACGTCGTGGTAGTCAATCCATCTGTTGAGACCCCTATAGATTGTGCCTTCTCTGTATGCCATTTTTAAGTACTGAATTGTCATCAAAATGTTCCCAGATTTCTTCATGGTTCAGATTGCTTGATGAAACAGTGCTTTCGGGTTATTCACCTCTAAGCATTGCTGAGCAAAAAAGACGCGTTGTGTAACTTTCGAGAGAGGAAATTGAATATCGTTCAGACCATATATTCCGACCACATATTTCGACATGTTGATGCATGAATAAACATTCCAATTATCAATTAGCCTCCGAAAAGTTTTACAAACCGTTCTACACTCTAGTATTACGTACAAGTCATCTGCAGCAACGTACTGAAGAATGTATTGCCATATCACAAGCGATAGTGTGAAGTCGTTGAGCGGAGACGGGTTGAGTCTTCGACGTTTTGCAGACACGAAAATTGGGTGGAAGTATGGCATTTTGGCTCCTGTGGTGGGATTTAATGGTTGTTTCCGGTATTGCTGTGCGTTGCGACATTGGATGGTACATATATATATATATATATATATATATATATTAATTCACCAAGTCATAACCACCTTAAAGGTTGGATTTGGCAACCGCCGTCTTGGAGGGACATTTGATTTATCAAAATCCGCCCAGTGGCATGACCGCTGTGAACACGCACTGGGTAGCAGTTGATAACATTCAACAGTTATTTTGTAGATATAATTTGTCAATAAAATAAAAAATAAAAGAGAGAAACAGATAGAGAGATAGAGAGAGAGAGAGAGAATTAGACATAATATTGTCTAAGCTAACGGCCACAAATCCTTACTTTGTGTGGTAATCCACACAGTAAATTCAACCAATGTCCGTTGGTTGGATCAAATGTCAACTATATAGGTACATAATATAGTTTAGGAGAGTATCAACATTCCTAGTTTCAGGTCGATGAATTAACAATATGATCCTTAAAGTAGGATGCAGCGTTCCTTCCTCCCTCTCTCTCTGTAACAACAGATACAAAAATCCGTTAACATGAACCACACATGCTATGATGTTAATGGAGCAAAACTAACCTATTTGTCCCAATTCACCCTGTAGGATAATAAGATTACTTCCGCAGTCCCTTCTTCATCGACGACCCTCTCCACTGTATCACAAAATACACAAAAACTTTGGCGGCAGGAACATATAATTTCCACAAACGCTCCAAAAGGACTCTATGAAGGATCTAATCACTAAACATTCCCTTGAAAAATCCTCCCCTCAGGTCCTTGGTCCCTCCTACAGTGCCCGAATAACCCTTTGTCGCTGTAGTCGCCCCCCCCCCCGACCTCATTAGCTTCCAACTCATCATCTATGTCATCAAACTCAAACAGTTCAACTCTTTCCCATCCAGTAGCAGCGAGGACGATGTCCTTTTTGAAACTTCCCTCCTCAATAGCAAATGCCCGTGCTTCTCTAAGGGTTAATTTGGCTCTCTCATTAGCAGGGGATTTAAGACAATACAGAAGCATACTTGATCGAAGATCATCCGATCTGGCCTGCACGGGAAGTATATTATATGGCATCAATCTTGCTTGATTCTCATTTGAACATATTCCATAAACATATACACCATATTGACCTTAAGTAACAAGCATTGAATATGTCTAATAGTTACCTACCCCTTTAGCCCAATTGGTCTGATAGTGCATCATATTCTGTATGACATATATGCCACAATCATAACCATTGATCTACTTCGGTACATTTTCCGGAACAACATAGTCGAATAACCCAAACTCAGTGGTGCTCCCTTTGTTCCTTATCTTGTCAAAGTAAAAGCAATGGTCAAGATGGCGCAACTGCAATTAAAGATCACGGGACATGAGTGAGTTTGTCAATACATTAATGTAGACAGCCAAGTAAGTTATTTACCGTTGTCACTGCAATGTCCCATCTATTGGCACTTGAGAACTCATTAAGAAGACTGTCCCAAACTTCAGCCACCTTATTCTCCATAAAGGTTATGGTCAGTGGTTTAAGAACACTCACGAAGCTTGTTAGAAGTTTCTTTGGGCCCAAGCATGATATTTCATCACGGTAAAGTATAGACCTACTGTTCCCACTTGATGCAACTATAATCTGCACAAAACAAATCCTCAATTAAGTTCATGTTGTCCAATCACCAACTTAAGCAAGTTCTAAAACAGTTTATGCGCAATATGAAAAATGGCTATATACAAATTATTACCTTGTGGTTTAGGTCCAAAATCAATTCAGTCCCTGAACTTCTAATTTCATCAAAAACACCCCTGCATTTTCAATTTTGATCTAATAAGTCCAATTTGTTAGTTTTCTGACAATTGAGTTATTTAACTTGTTAATGTGGCTCATATATGTCCTATGTTTTATGATGTGGTGTCGAGGTGGTCTGCATAGTCAATTTAGGAGTGAGTCATACTATTAAAAATAAATAGTTTTTCAACAAATAATCCAACTATAACTTGAACCCATAACATAATATTAACGAATTGGACCTATTAAATCAAAATTGAAAGTACATGGGTGTTTTTGATGAAAGTAGTAGTCCAGGGACTGAATTGATTTTGGACCTAAACCACAGGGTACTAACTAGTATTTAGCCCTATGAAAAAACCATCGTTCAACTGAGCTGACAGATTGTGTCCTAACCTTCCTTCCTCCATCGTGTATTGCTTCCCCGACCTCCAAGAAGATGTAATTGATCAGAAGATTGTCATCATCCTCTAAAGGATTTAGCAGAATGTAAGGACCTGGCACAGTAGTCATTTTGTTGACATTGATTCCGTCTCCCTTATAGTTCACACCCTTCGGGTAGTCTGATTGGAGATTGTGCGCTATTGCGTAAGTGAAAATGGCACGTGCATGTGGAGATGCGACGATCTTATATGAATGTGCAACTTTACCCTTAGTTTTCCTGTCAGTTTTTGCTGGTGGTGCACTAGGGCTGCTTGAGCTGGCAGACACGGCTTTCACCGCCTTCCCAATGGCATATCCAGTTACCTCAATAGCCTGCACATATTGTGTAGTAAAGATGAGTGTATATACATTACTTGACCGAGTACTTCATGAAAATTAAGCATTTAGAATAATATTTTTCATGCATGCCTATCAGCATCTAATTATGTGTGTACTGATAAGTCATAATGAACAACGGTTTACCTGGTTAGCACCTCGATTTGGTGTATTAGTTATGTTTTCCTCTAGTTCAAATGTTGCATCAGTACTGACTTTGCAGCTCCCTTTGCGCCATTCTTTGGTGGAGTCCACACCGGGACTGTATGACCATCAGTCGCATCCCCCGTTTGAGGTAGGTATCGCTTCATTTCCATCTTCACCTTCTTAGCACAGTCCTCCTTCAGGCTAGCAATCAGTTGTACTATAATCTCTACTTTCCTTGTAACCTCCACCATGTCTGGCTGGAGCTTTCCAACAACATCCCGGAGCCTGCACAAGTCATTCTTAAACCCCATCATTTCCAACTTTACGTCAAAAATGTCCTCATAAACCCCTCTCCTTGGTCCTAGTCCAAACGCACCGTCATCCACACAGCACTTACTTGCCATCTTCGAATGCTTACTCCTTTCCATCAAAACAATTGGGCTCTTAAAACCACCATATGTTCTGATCATGCTAATCAACTGTCTAACCTCAAATTCTCCCCATGCCCTGAGTGGTAGAATTGACCTATCGATGTAAAAGGTTGCCTCCCCGACCTTGTCGAAGTAAAGAACCTGCAGAAACAATACACACCATCCAACCACACAGTCCCCAAATTCCCTCTGATTCTTAACCTCTTCTTCCAACCTTTTCACACAGAACGAGGCCTAATTTTTCTTCACAATCTGACCGGTTTCTAGCAGTAGCAGTAGCATGGAGGTGTCAATCGCGTCCACTGTCTCGGGGCACAGCACTAGACCCAGTGCAAGCAAGGCAAAGGCAATCTGGAAAGTGGCGTCAACCTGATCACGTTCTCACAATCTCCTCCAGAAGACAATACTGAATCCTACTTGCACCGTCGCACAGGTCATCGACAATCGCCCCATATTCAGCCGCATATGCAGCAGCTCCCAAATCAAAATCTGAACCCCCATCACACACTCCCATAAAGCGGCCGAGCTCCTCCCCGTTTATTGGATATGTGCGACCATGAATTGACACTGTGAGGTCCCTGAGGTCGATTTGTTGCATCATCATCCTCCAAACGGGCCCGACAAGGGTGTTGCAGCCAATATCCAACAGACTCTCGTAGCCTATTTCAGCTACTGTAGCCACCTTTTTCGGAGACAGGTCTACAACAGTGAATGAGAACTTGGCGGGGTTGGAATACGTCACCAAGTCCCAAATTACGAGCTCACTGGCTCTCTTGCCTCTTTCAGCGTTTGCGACCCCATATAAGAGTCCTCCACCGCCCATATTGCCTCTCGGTTCCTACATTATATAAACCAATCAAAAATGTACCACGAAGCCCAAACATGGTGCCTTGTAATATTCCCGGAAACCATCTAATTATTTGGGCTTAAACGGTTTACTCAGGCTACCATGTAAACCCTAAACCCATTTGACTTCCTGTCTACCCAAAAATAATACTCGCATACCCTAAAATATATCATTTGGTCCCGACAACCTAGACTATGCAGCAAGTTCTGATTGTAGAAGGGGTATATCCTTAAAAAAAATAAAATAATAAATAAACAAATATAGACTCCAACTACCAACTGCAGATGTCAAATTTGCACTAAATGATACCGGAAACAACCATCCAAAACGCATTTGCATTTAGACCTCGAGCTGGGTTCCCCTCAAGCTACCAAACCATTATGGTGGATTTAGTATCTTTAAGGAACCATTCACCAAAAGAATAATCTTTAAGGAACCTAGATGACCTAGGAACCAAACCACCACATTTAACAACTTTTGCAAGCAGTAACAATATTAATAAATTGCAAATGAGTTTAATTCATAGCTGCACACCAAGTCAACAACATAGATGAATACAATATCCACAAAGAGCAAATATGAACAACTTGCATAGTCGAAAATAAATTATTTCAACTTTCAACAGAAGAAAAAAGGGTGACTCCAATCAAATCAAATCAAAGGGTCCATTGGGTAGTGTAGAGAACAGTATCCTTACTTTTGAAAACCTCTTGCAACCCGACACAACCAATATTTTGGACGATCTCCTTGCAGATTTTATGATCTTGATTCGAAGGGTATAAAGGCAGACAAGTGGAGTAGATGTGCCGTTACCTCACAAATACCCTTGCGTTTTGAAAGAGAGAAACTAAACCCTAGTGCACATAAGCTTCTGAGTATATACCAGGACTCACAAATATGCCTTAATATTCACAAACCATTGGTGAGTGAAGATCCTAGATCCACGTCTCCATATACTGTTCATGACATCAGCAACGTCTAAATTATAGAAACCTTTATGGTTTTCCCCCCAAAACCAATCTTGTTTGGGCGCCATTGTTTGTTTGAGTGAAACTCTAGTGAGAAATAAAAATTTGTTCTGTTCCAAGGGGACCATATGATCGATCATCAATGCCGTTCATCCCCCTACGTGCTATAGGGTTTATGCAAGTCATCAACGCCGTTCATCCACAGTCAAGAATGATTCGGTGGGTAGGACCCATCCATATCATAGTTAATTCAAATTCTCGTATACGGTACCTGCATAGGACTTGCACCTCGACACATGTTAGGAGGCCCATGTGGTTTTGTCCCAGCCACATGCTAACTGTGGCATTAATTGGATGGGACTACACTACTACCATTACGTCACCTCTAGTTCAAACCCATTCAACCACGTCACATGCGTGCGGAGATGGACGATTCTGATTCGACCCTAAACCCTAAACCTCAACACACTATACTCTATAGACCTGTAACCCCTAAACCCTAGTAACCCATCCAAGAATGTTTTTTATGTGACCAAGACTTATTAGTTATTATATGAAAAGTGTTTTTGTTGGGGGGGGGGGATAAACGGGATATTATATTCATTTATTCATTTGTTGGGATGTGTGCTCATAAGGCATAGAAAGAATCGTTAGGTGTATATAGGTTGACATGCTATTTAAAGAGATATAAGAAATGGATGCAAGGGCATGATGTACAATTTAGAAAAATAGATCAAGTGAGATGAGAATATGATTGTAGGGAGTAAATATGCAATTTTTTACGAATATAGGAAGTGGATATATGGAAGTAGTGAGATGGAAAATGACTGTAGCCGTAGACTTACAATTTATAAATTTAGGATTTGGATATAAGGACATGACATGCAGCGGCTGAATTAGGATATGAAAATGGGTGGGCTGATTTTAAGTACTTATAAATTTCCGAACTTCTATATATATATATATATATATATATATGTGTGTGTGTGTGTGTATATTAGGTTTGGAACCCAGTGGGAGGCTCATCCTCATGCTTTTATTTTTATCATTCAAAACATACAACGGGGGAGACATAAAACCAAAACCCCGTCAATTAAAAATTACAAACATAAGTCCAAAACTTATTGAATTGTACCCCCGAGGCATCCTCACACTTTCTAACAATAATGGTGTTTTGAAAACTTTGAGGAAATTATAGCACATATAGAGTTCAAGCTAAAGGTAAAGGGTAGGTCACTATATGTTGTAGGCTATGTAGATCTTGACATGTCACAGTTGGAAAGATGTTCATTTAAGTGGACTTGAACTTGTAGAAGTGGTTGATAGAGGTGGTGAAAGTGTCGCTGAAGATGAATATGTAGAAGTGGTTGATGAAGATGAATTTATTGATAGTGATTATGAAATTAGGCAAGAAGATGATCCTGAGTTTGGTGGAGTCAGTTCGGTTATAGATAATCAAGACTTTTTTGCTGATCGGACTAATATTTTCTATGTTTTTAGGGCATTTTTCTCTACATTTTACTTATTTATTCTCTCAACATTATCATTTCTAACTTAGTTTTATGTTTTTAAGTACTTTTGAGTCGAAAATGAAGGCAAGGAAGAAATGAGGCGCAGAAATGAGTGAAAATGGAGAAATGATGTTTTCTCGGTTCTACTAGGAAAATAAATCTCAGTTGAAGTAGGAATCCTAAGTCAACTAGGAGTCGAGTTTGTGGAAATGATGAGAAATGACGAAAATGCAAAAGTCCTAATTGGACTAGGAAACCTGTTGGCATGAGAAGTCCTGATGATACCAGGATACCTGGATGGACTATGAGAGCCCAAGAACATTTATGAATCTTCTAGATGATGTCATGGATGCCATGTGTAAGGCATATAGCAGTAAAGCAATCAAGATTAGACAAGGAATCTTAATTGGACACAAGATACAACGATCAAACTCAAATTCGTTTCAAATTAGGAATCTGCCTATGCAGATCAGCCAACTTCGACAAAGTCCTGAGAGCAGTGCAGAAAGAAGAAAATTATGATCTTTATATGGTTGGAAAGTTACAGATGTCTAGTTTCTATCGCTTTTTATGGTTTATCAATATCAATTTTCTAGAATAAGTTATGACCGATTTAGTACATGAAGGTCAATCTGTCTGGAAATCTGTTTTGCACAATCGTGAATATCTTTTGGGACGAATTTGGGAAGGTTTCTACTCCATATTTAATTTGATTTGGAGAATATATTGCATCCATGATTATGTGGACCAATGAGAAAATTCAAGAAGAAATCTACATCAACACAAAGAAGGAAAGTGAATTAGAATTGAAGAAGGAGAGCTAGGGTTGACATCTAAAGCTTCCTCTATATATAGAATGCATTGAGCAACTTTTTTATCATCATCAAACGCAGAATCAAAACGCAAATCCTCTCTCTTTAATCTTAAAATTTCGGCACCTCTCCAATTGTTCAAGACTTAAAGCTGTGAAGTAAGTTCCATCCTCCATTCATCATCCTTGCCGGGAGCCTCATCATCCTTCACCACCTTTGAAGACCTTCTTGCGTTCTTGAAGCTTCTTTAAAAGTGTAACCATGACATCTATTCTTTTGTTTTCAGTTTTATGTTATTGTAACCTTCTAAACAATTTCACTTGCGTTCTTGGACTTTGTTTTAATTGGATGTTTTGACTTTTTGTTAGAATAAAGAGCATCTTTTGACGTTTAGTTTTCAAATACTATGAAGCATGAAATGTTTTAGGATTTTCAGATAATAATTTGCGATTTCTTTATGTGTTATTGGATGTTTGTTGATTTTGTGCTTCAATCCCACCTTTTATGTGTTTATCTTAGTTGGTTCGAAATAATTAGGGTTTGCATGTAATTGAATTCAAATTAAGATTTGCTAGCATTTTAGGTCTTAATTGCTTAAGTGGAAAACCTATAAATCCTTAGGTAAATCAACAAAGAGATTTGCATGCTTGATTAGCGTTCTAACTTATGTGTTCTTCTTAAATCAATCAAACTTTCACATGTTCTTAATGCATTGATTGTGTTTTGTTAGGGAATTCACTATGATTAATAAGATTAATTATGGTGTGTTCATCTAATTAATCTAATTAAGGGAAGTAATAAGGAATTTGTATGTGTACATCTCCGTTCTTGATTTCTTTCTTTCAATTGCATGTTTTGATTCGTGAATTATTATTTGGTGTTTTGTTTTCGTGTTAATAGTGGTTGACTACATCATGCATCTTTGTTGTCTCCTTTATCTCTTCTTGATTCATGGATTGATTGATCATTGTAGTTAGTTTAATTAGATTAAAATACAAACTTGTATAAACCCCTATCTTGTAATTTTGTAAATATATTCTTTATTTTATTGTTGTTTTATACTTTGTGAATAATACTAACTTGTTTGACGTTTTTGATAGGAAGTATACCACAATCCTCGGCTTAGAACGATACCCTACTTACTCATACTACAATTCAATGTAGGGTTTAAATTGACACTCACTTTGAGCTTATCAGTTGCACATGTTGATGATGAAGACATACTAGAAGAGTCTGGTGATATGGGCTTTGCTGGTGAGATCTCTAACCACTTAAATGACACTAATGAGTTGTGTAGTTTAATTGAGAGCTCTGAGGAAGATAATGGTGATGGTGAAATAGCATACAAATATTATTTTGGAACCATGCAAAAATTACAATGCCATATATAAGTTGTAATTATTTTGTAATAAAAGATATATTATTTATATAGATCAAGTCTGACATGTGGTCCCAGTTACACTTGAACCTCACACTGCACATGGTTCATTAGATTTCAGTTGGAGGTCACTCGAAGCATCCACATCCACCACCAACTCCACGCATTAATGTCCATTACCATCATCGTCCTTATTTCTGTCTTTGCCGTCTTCGACGTCATTGCCATCGCATGACTTAACATCCACAGAATATATTTCGGATGTTGCGATAGTGCTCAAAATCACAGTGTTTATCACGTGCTTTGGTGTTGGAACCTTCTTCTCCTTATCAACAATGACCTCATTGCGGTTTTTGTATATGGCGTCGAACAACATCTGAAGGAGACCTAAGACAAAACCTAACCTGTATGAAATTGATATGAAAAGAAAAAAAAATAGTAACAAGAAGAAAAAGAAAGTTAAAGGAGGACTTGGATACCAGAAAGAGATCTAAAGGAGCCACACTTTGAATTAGGTCTAGTGTTTGCTGATTCTACTCAATTTAAGGATGCAGTTAGAAAATTTGCTTTGAAGAATGGTTACAAGTTAACCTTTCAAAAGAACACAACTAAGAAGCTTGAAGTCATATGTGGGACAAGGAAAAGGAAGAGGAAAGAAAAGCTTGCCCATTTTGGATATATGCAGTATTTATCTCTAAGAAATCACATGCGGTGTCAATTAAGTCATTGCATTTGGAACACAAGAACTGTCCAGTTGTTGATAGAATTAAATTATGCACATCCACCCTCACTAGTAAAGAATATGCACATGTTTTTAAAGTTGATCCTTACATTTGGAGAAACCACTACTACAAAAAAAGCATTTAAGGACGTTCGACAAACGTCTTTGAAAACTTTAGATGACACGCAAAAAAAACGTCATATGTCAAGGAGTCATTGTAAGTGTCTTTTAAGGACGTTCGAAAAATGTCCTAAAATATCTACTAAGGCACGTAAAAAGTGTCCTTGTATCTCTAGAAAAAGGTCATCTAATGTCTTCTAGGACGTTTTTTAAACGTCCTTATAACTCGAACAAGCGTCCTCTAATATCTTTTAGGACGTTCAAAAAATGTCATCTAATGTTTACTATGACACTAGATAAGTGTTGTTAAATCTAAAAAAATGTCCTTATGTGTATTATAAGACATCTAAAAAGTGTCAACATATATGAAAAAAAAACATCCTTAAAACTTCCATATGAAACAAAAAAAATATATTGGAAACCAATTATCTATGAATGCCATTACTAACCAAAATTATATATTATTGACCAAAGTACTGTTTGAAACAAACTAAATGCAAATTAAATTCCTAACAAGTTCCTATCTACATCAATTTCCTATCTACATCAATTTCCTCATGGCTGCACTGCATGCAAGTCATATTTGAACTGCAAAAACGATTAAAGAGGAGTATTATAAAATTTCTCAATGTTAGGAGTAATGCTAAAAAGAAGATAACATGCACAAATAATTTATAAGCATGAAGTACTAAAGAGTACTATATCAGCAAACATATGAACAAACAAGATTGACATGATTTCTTAGTAAGTGAAATGCTATAGCAAAATTTCAGTAAACTTATATCTAAATCCCAAAGCATATATATAAGCATTTTAAAGAAGAAACATGAAGAGCAGGACCTTCTCTACTTCTCTCAGATCAAAGTAACCTACTTCTGTTAGTCTCCCTCTTCAATTCCAGGCAATTAATCAATTCAATTGGATTGAAGATTTCGTGGTCAAATAAACATTGCGGTTTAAATCAATTGCTCTGGTATGCTATGAAACTGAGAGTGAACAAGGAGGATAAAAAGGTTAAACCATTAACACCAAGGGAAGCTCCGAAGTTGGGTATGCAATTCAGCTATCTGACAAAACCGTTCTTGTCTTCTTGATGTTCGTCCCTCACTCCCTCTACGTACAGAACACAAAAAAAAGGAACATCAGACGCAAGCCCTAAACCCTAATTCTCCTAAACCCTAAGCCCTAGAACACGCCATTTTTTCCCTATGATGCAGCCCCCAACCTCCGCCTCTGATTACCCAAATCCCTCACAACCCTCGGCCTTGAACCCTAAGCCTACTTTTGCATCGATCCTAGCCCGGGATCAGCCACTAGGGTTCACCATTGATGATCTCCCCCTGCCTTCGTTGGACGACGGGTTGATTACAGTTCAGATTTCTAAGAATTCATTCCTCTGCGGTCTTGACAGATGCAAAACCATCTTAGTGGGTAAACTCTTGTCTCCCCCCAATGGTATAATGCCAAAAGCCCATGAACTTGCACAACGCCTGAAGCTTTTCTGGAATAGGGTTTCAAACTGGTCTGTTGCCCCAATGGGTAAGGGGTTCTTCATACTACAATTTCAGTCCATTGATGATATGCAACGGATTTGGTCACTAGGTTCCATCAACCTCAACCCAGGCATCTTGAGGTTGATTAAATGGACTCCAAATTTTTCCCATTCAACGTATAAGAACACATTTGCGCAGGTTTGGGTGCGGTTTTGGGACCTAGGATTTGCGTATTAGGGTCAACAAACTTTGTTTGAGATTGCGAGAGGAATTGGCACCCCAATTAAGATTGATCCGAGAATAGCCAATAGGTCTATTGGACTTTATGCAAGAATTCTTATGGATGTGGATCTCTCATAGCCACTACGTGATAAAATCAAAGTAGCCTGAGTTCAGGGACATTCAACTGTGGCCAATATTGAGTATGAGTCTGTGCCCGTTCTGTGTGACCATTGTGGTATTGTAGGGCACTCTGTCAACAAATGCAAGAACAAACAGGTAAATCGGGAGACGGATACACAGGAGAACATGAGTGCTTGTGGCCGCTCTCGAGAGAGGTCACACCTCAAGAGTAAGAGATGGTCACGAAGAAAATCACGACGGCCTGTGGAGGATCCAGTGGGTATGCCAAGTCCAAAGGATGATTATGATCATGTGGAGCATCCCGTGCTGGCCCCCATATTGCAGGAGATGCTAGTGCATGCTCCCAGTGCTTTGGAGAGCACAATAAGAGGCCAGAGGGGGGCAATTTCTGTTTTGGAACTGACAACAATTATTCAGGAACCAACTTCGTCCACGTCGTCAGTTCCTCCTGGCTTCTTAGAAAAATGTGTAAAGCTGGCACAAGCAGACGGTAAGGCCTCCACCTCGGTGGAGCAGGATAGATAGCTAGCACAACTAGGGGAGATGCCTGTAGTGGCTTCTGATGACATGTCGAAGGAGTTGCTTGAGGAAGGGGAATTCATTCCAGTTGTCTCTAAGAAGTCCAAGAAACTGGAGATGCACCCGGTAAAAGCAAAATTGAAGATAAAGCAAGGTGTTTCTGATCACAGTACCAAGAGGGCACTCGTGCAAAAGGGTGCCAAACAAAAACTTTATTAATGAAGATACTGTTCTGGAATGCCCGTGGTGTTGCTGATACTGATACACAGCGAGCACTAACAAACATGGTACGTGTGCATAAACCTTTACTTGTTTGTATTTCCGAGCCTTTTGTTTTAGTGGATTCTATTCAGATTGCTTTCTGGAGATCCTTGGGCCTCCGACTGGTAACTACTAATGACAGGGGCAGTTTAGATCCCAATATCTAGTTACTATAAGATACAATATCTAGTGTGGTTTTTACGGTTTTATGGGTGCCCTCAATTCATTCTGGTCTCAAAGCTCAGGGCCTTGAAATCTATGTTGAGGGTTTGGAGCATGAGCTCCATTAGTGATGTTCACCAGCGGGTCAAAACTTCAAATGAGAGCTTAGATCAAATACAAGAGGAAATTTCTAGACTTGGTCCTTCGGAGGAGAGATACGAAAGGGAAGATGTCGCGCATTCAAGATTCATCTCTGATCTAGCGTTACAAGCTACTTTTCTTCAAGACAAATCAAGGTTACGGTGGCTAAAGGATGGTGATAGAAACACCGCTTTTTTACATAATATGGTCAGGCTCAGACGTCTAAACAAATCCATAACCTTTCTCAAGGTGAATCAGGAAATTATTACAGACGCAGGGGCTATTGAGGATCATGTGGTGCAGCACTTTGAAACGAATTTCACCAAGGACACCTCTATAGTGAACACGGGGCTTGTGGAGCGTACTATTCCTCAGCTAGTCACTGAGGCTGAAAATGCTGCTTTGGTCAAAGTCCATGCAAGTGAAGAAGTCCCTGCCACAGTCAGAGACATGGACTGGTTCAGTGCCCTGGGCTTGATGGGTTTACAGGTGGTTTCTTTACTTTTTGTTGGTCAGTAATGGGGCTTGAGGTTACTTCGGTGGTTCAGGATTTCTTTGCAAATGGATTCATCATGCTGCATTTCAACTCTAATGCAATTATTCTCATTCCCAAACTTGTGGAGGCTGAGAGCATCTTGGATTACCGACCTATTGCCCTAGCTAACTTTGTATTTAAAATAATTACAAAGATCCTGGCTGTTTGGCTGGGAAGTGTTGCTTCAAGGATTATTTCCCCAAACCAGAGTGCGTTTATCAGAGGGCATACTATTGTGGATCCAATCTCTCAAACCTCAGAGTGTGTGAACTTACTTGACAAGAAGTGTAAGTATGGCAATGTGGCAATCAAGTATGACATACGAAAGGCGTTTGACACTTTAGACTGGGATTTCCTATTGAGAGTGCTAAATGCTTTTGGGTTCAATGCTACTTTTGTTAAGTACATTCAAAATATCCTCAGCTTAGCTTTTCTCTCCACAAGTGTGAATGGTCAGGGTTGTGGTTATTTCAAGTGCTCTAGAGGAGTCCGTCAGGGTGACCCTTTATCACCGCTTCTTTTCTGTTTAGCGGAGGAAGTCCTGAGTAGGGGTATTACTTCCCTAGTGGATTGCAATAAAATAAAATGCATATCAGCACCTCTGGGAGTCACTCCCCCATCACATGTGCTCTTTGCTGATGATGTAATGGTTTTCCTACAAGGGGGTACCAAGCACCTTCGGAATCTCGTCTCCTTCATGGATGAGTATGCTTTAAACTCAGGTCAAGCAGTAAACAAGTCGAAATCCAAACTTTTCTTGGGAAAATATGCAGCTCCAAGGCAGATTCGGATCATGAGCATCTTGGGGATTTCACCTGGGTGCTTCCCCTTCACCTATCTTGGGGTACCGATTTTCATTGGAAGACTAAGAAGTGAGTACTTTCTCCCCATTGCTGACAAGATTAGATGCAAGTTGAGTACATGGAAAGGAAAGCAACTATCACAAGTAGGTAGGCTTCAGCTGATTAGCTCTGTTCTTCAAAGTGCACTCACTTACAACTTTCAAATTTATGAGTGGCCAAGGGAGCTCCTGGTAAAAGTGCAACGTTGGACCCGTAATTTCTTTTGGAATGGGGACCCTCTTAAAAATGGTTCCGCTTTGGTGGCTTGGAAAACATGTTGCATGCCCACATTACATGGTGGTTTAGTCCAGAAAAATATTTTCACACTAAATAAATCTTTGTTACTTAAGCGCTGCTGGGAGGTGGTTGAGAGGCTATCGCCATCTACAATTATGATCCATGACAGATTCGTTAATGAGGGGCTTCAACTAGTCGAATACTACAAGAAGTCTTCTATTTGGCTTGGCCTCAAGAAGTTGTGGCCTACACTTCTTCAAAATGTGTAGTGGGTTATTGGGGACGGCAAACTGGTCCATTTTTGGAAGGATAGATGGTTGGGAGAGGAGCTTTTGCAAGTTGCAATTTTGGATCAGCAGGTTCACCCCTTTCTTAATGATAAGGTTAGCATTTTCATTGAAAATAGGGAGTGGCTTATTCCTTGGAGTTTCCAATGAGCATACCCTGGTATTGTGGAAACCATTTCGGGGGTCTCATTGCCAACTGAAGATTGCATTGATAAACTAGTGTGGGCTTCGGAGAGCTCCGAGACTCTTACCACAAAAACTGCCTATCGTTTTTTCTCAGAGCTGCAGCCCATGGCCACTTGGGGTAGGAAAATATGGTCGCGGAAGAGCCTGGTTACATGGAAAATTCTTCTAAGAAAGATCCCTATAGAGGATAATTTGCAGGGCGCGGTAGGTCACTCTGCTCACGCTGTTACTTGTGTGCATTTGAAACTGAATCACTCCATCACCTCTTCTGGAGTTGCACTGCTACTGCTGGTTTTTCCCTCTCTTCCGCCTTAATTTTCGGCCGGATTTAGCAGTTAGTGATCTTCTCCTAGACACCTTAGTCTCATCTCTATCTATTTCTTGCAAAACCCTCTGGAATATATCAGTCTGCAATATTCTTTGGTGCTTGTGGTGTGAAAGAAATGGCTTGAAGCATGTGGGGGGAACTTTTGATTTATTCAAGTTTAAACATAAAGTAATGCTTTCGGTCAAGGAGTCAGCAAAGCTAGTCTTTGGCATCTCTAATCACCCATAATTGGTCCCCCATTTTCACCCTGCTTGGATTGTCCCAATTGCGGCCTTCTGCTCCAAGGATTGTCCAAGTACTTTGGGTGCCTCCTCCGGATCATTGGATAAAGGTAAATACGGATGGGTCCTTCCATGATCATCTGAATGCAGGTTACGGGGCCGTTTTCCGCTGCAGTGAGGCATCCTTTTTAGGGGCTTTTGCCACTAAAGTGTGTGTCTCATGTGCTCTGGATGCGGAGGTGCTGGCGGTGATTGAGGCTCTACGAATTGCAAGAGTGAAAGGGTGGTATAACGTGTGGGTGGAAGTGGACTCCATGGTTGTGCTTACATACTTCAAAGACCCAACCAGGGTTCCCTGGCGCCTTCGCATGAAGTGGAGAAATTGTTTACACCTATCTGGGCAATTAAACATTCGTTTCTCTCATATCTTCATAGAGGGGAACTCGGTGGCAGATAAGCTTGCAAATTTCAGAGCCTCACATGATGGTTTCACTTGGTGGGACACGGTTCCTCATTTCTTACTTCTGGCTTTCGGCCATGATTTTGGCTTGTGTCCATCCTATAGGTTTTCTTAATCTATCTACTTACTTTTAGCTGGTACTCTTCATGTATAGTTGGTTGGTGTCTTGCTTGGTTTCTTTCCTGTTCATGCATGGTTTTGTTCTTAGTCTCCTTGACTTGGAACATTCTAGAATGTTCTATGCTATGCTAGCTTATTTATGTACCCTTTCTTGGGTTGGCTTTGGCATGGTCCTCCATCCCGTTTGTGCTTTTCTTTTAGTATTAATAAAATTCCGAGAGAGGACGTTGAGCTAGTCCTCCTCTCACTTCCTTAAAAAAAAAAAAATGAAGTGCAGGTTGAGTAATTAAAATACTGCATACAACAACAAACACAGAGTATCGTACCACATTAATAATCAAATTATCAATTATGATCTTGAACTTACATATCTATGTGAATAACATCCTTCTATACCCATCGTTGCTCAAATTTTTCTCCACAAACCTGCTCAAGTGTTAACAAGAAACCCAAATAAGGGTGTTAATTTCAGCTTTGAAATTCAAATACCCAAAACACTAAGACAAAATGTCTAAGAAGTTTCTTTCTTATCCAAAAACACACAGATACATACAAGTAAAATGTCTAGAAACCCACTAAACAAATGGTGAGATTCACATTTAAGAGAAAACACAGAGGGATGGATTATTCGTTTTTGTTATAAATTGGCTTTTACACTGGTAACTATACTATAAATAAATCTACAGCTGAGAGAATTAAAATAGAGAGAGATTTAAACAAAATTACTTCAGACCATAAATATCAAATTTTGCTTATTTTCAACCTGCATTCTCAAAAGTGTAACAAGTGTATTACCCACAAACAGTGTCCTGAATTCAAGTCTCAATTTTGAAACAATTAGGCAAAAACTACTTCTACTTGAAACTTCATCTATAGGAATATATACCAAACGATGACTGGCTTTACAGTGATAAGACCATTCACATGAATAAACAAATTAAAGGAAGACAAATGTCTTACCTTTCATTTTGACGAGAATGACCTCAAGCTGCTGGTTAGTATGTCTACAAGAGATTTAAGCAAGAAAGCCTCCATACTGTTTATGAAAAGGATAAAATGTATCAATTAATAGAGAATGATTATAAACATATTTTGGATGTTTTGATTAGCACAAAGCAAAATTTACTTTGAACAGAAAAATATAATCCAGATGAACTCACAAATAGATAAAAAAGAAAAAGAACAAAAATATCAAATTATGCATTGAAGTAGCCAAAAAGAGAGTAGCTGATCCAGAAAATAAACAAATAAATGAAAAAGTTGGACAATATTTATGAAATGAAGTAAGAAACAGAGACGCAAGTCAATTTGAAAACAAATCTGAAGTGTCTTACTTATAGTGGAACTAGAGAAACAGATGAAACTACAACACATGAAATATGCTAGAAACTTAGATCTCAAATTGAGAAACAAACCAATATTGCTGCACTAAGTACAAGCTAGAAATTGAGATCCTAACTGAGAAACAAACCAATATTGGTGCACTAAGTATAAGCTAGAAACTAGATCCTAATTAAGAAATAAACCAACAAAATTATTTGTCTTTGTTACCAAACTCAAACTAGCCTTTATATATTATACTTAAATTAAACAATACACAATACAAGCATATAGAATAGAGAAATATGAGAATACCATGCAAGCTGGCAATATTTTCAGGGGTAGGTAGAAATCCTTTGTTGGCTAATGCCAATATCCCTTTGCATCCTTTTTGAACCATCGACCCTTATCATGGTGACTTGATTATTCATTAAGTTTAAGTAAGCATGAATAGAATTATGAATACAAGTTGATTAAATGAACTTATATAACTAAGTGTATATATGAGATTCACATATACTAGCCACTTTGAAGCAATCCAATCACGTAGATAGAGTTACAATAATATTGTTTCAAATAGTATTCAACCACCTCTAATTCTAAACCATAAAAAAGGCATGACCTTAACAACAAATCCCAAACTTTCGTTACAAAGCAATAACTTTGAACAATCAAAACATCCAGTTACCAGATATAAATATAAAAAAATAGAGAAAACCCAACAAAACCCAATTAAAAACGGAGCGATTTACTCACTACCCAACACCTAATTTCATTCAATGAGCCCTAACTTGAACACATTAGTGAGAAAAACTTAATCAATAAGCCATAAATGGAAAACCCAGCAAAATTCATCAAACTTTCCTCATACATATAACAAATAAAGCCATAAAGAAAATCAAAATGGTACCTAATTGTGTTGTTGTTGGAGATTCTCCATGGCCTCGGGATGAAGCACGAAGATTGAGTTACAATAGTCGATGACTTCTTAAACCACAACTCCACAAGCCGGTTCGTAGTCTCCCTGCGGTCGAGAAATGCAGTGTTGAAATCTCTTTGATCTCTTACTGCACACAAAAACCACAATCACAATCCCTAATTTTGAAAATAAGAGTTAGGTTAAATTGATAGAGCATGGTTGAATCTTATAAGAGGATCGAGAATTGGGGATCATAGATCGAAGATCTATTCCTTACGATTCAAACGATTGGTCATGGTGAAGATAGAGAGAGTAGGATGAGTGGGGAGAGAGAAAGAGTAGAAAGCGTCGAACAAGGATAGTAATTTTTTTCTTCCTTCATGGCTGCTTATTTAGCATGTTTGTATTAGTCTCAAATGTCCTTAAATGGTTACTAGGACATTTAAATTAAAACACATCCTTATAATTCTGAGCCACGTGACCTCTTATCCCATTTCTGTAGTAGTGAACGGTTTTAGGATTGTGTTAGAGTTGATTATGGTCAAAAATCGCACTCATATACAAGTCATAAGGGCTAGAAGACTATCTACATAACTAAATGAAGGAAGTGAGGTAGACCAGTGCAATATGTTGGAGTCATATGCTGCAATATTAAGGGAGACCAATCATAATTCTATTGTGAAGATGATGACTGAAATGAAGGGAAATGTTAGAAAGTTCAAGATATTTTATGTTTATTTAGATGCATGCAAAAGGGGGCGAAAGATGGTTGTAGGTCAGTTGTCAGAGTCGATGCTTGTCATATAAAATGTAATTATCCATGACAATTGCTCGAAGCTGTTGGGATAGATGCAAACAATGGCATGTATCCCATTGCTTATGCAATTGTGGAGTTGGAAAATAAATATACATGAACCTGGTTAATGGAGTTTTTAATGGATGATTTGATTGAAGATTGAGAATGGAAATGATGTTGTGTTCATGTCTGACAAGCAAAAAGGATTACTAGAGGCAGTAGCTAAAATGGTACTAGGAGCTGAACACAGGCATTGTGAGCGTTATCTACACAACAACTTCAAAAAGAAAAACTTTAGACTAGTTTTGAAAAATCTACTGTGAGTGGCACCAAGAAACTCCACTATAGTTTGGTTCAATAGGCATACGAAAGAAATGGCTTATATATCTAGTAAGGCATATGACTGGTTGAGAGATCATGATACTTCTAATTATTAGAGTATAACACATTTTAAAATAGATTACAAGTGTGATATGCTGCTTAATAACCTTTGCGAGTCCTATAATGCTGTAATAGTTCCATGTAGGGACAAGCATATGTTAGTGATGTTTGAGCAGTTGAGACAAGATTTGATGATAAGTATAGCAAATAGAAGGGTTGTTGCCTTACTGGCATGAAGTGGAAAGTTAATGTTGGACCAATGATCCAAACACTAATTGCAAAGAGAGCTAGAGAATACTATTGACAAGACCCGCCCCGAATTCCACCCTGGAATCCAAAGTGGCCCTGCGGGACCCACCTTTAAAGGAGATTTACCAAAAATTTCGGCATAACCTCCCTTAAAAATGGATAACCCAAAATCCTGTGGAAAACCAAAATTCACTTCAAATAATCCAACCAATCCCATCTCAAAGCTAATAACATCATACACAATCTCCAAAAGTTAAAAGTTACTACAATCACCAAAGTTAGGTCGTAGACCTCAAATATAATTCATACAAGTTTGGGTCACATATCCCTTAGTAATCAGAGCAATTCTAGGAATATAAATAGACAAGGAGTGCAGTAGGTTAAACAGGTAACCTACAGAATGTGATGGCGGAAGCAGGTACGGTCACTATGGCTCACACTCGTACACCGAGCAGCGATACTGCAATCTGGGCATTTGAAACCGAAGGGCCCAGGGAAAAGTATATAAAAACGTTAGCGTGAGTGGACAAAAATAAATGATTGAAAGGAAAAAGGGATTTTATACTTTTCCACATTTATATCAATCAAAGCTCCCGGTGCATGCAATGATTAACAAAATAAAAATAAGAGGAGTTTCGCTCTTGAAGGCCGACTAGCCCCGCTAGTCACATACGAAAAACAAAAAAAATGGAAACTCCGATACTCAAAGAAATAGAACCAGCCCCGCTGGCTAAAACAAATCGGACTAGCCCCGCTAGTCGAAAATAGTATAATGAGTAGGGGAAGACGATAGCCATACGAGTGAGCCTCCCAGGCTCGGGTGATAGCCTCCCAGGCTAAAGTACTCCCATTACTCCCGTAATATACCCTTACGCCACTATGTGTAGCGATAGGATACTGGGCTTCAGAATTACTGTCACAAAGACAGTAACCAGCGCCACAAAGGCGGAGGGCTTCGGTGATCCCATCACCTCGCCACAAAGGCGGAAGATCAAAGCTAGCAATGATAAGTCACCCAAAGTATGGCAAAACAAAATCCGAAAACCACAGTAAAATTACAAATACATAAGGCTTCCCCATATCTCGTAAAAGAATTTCCCATGACGTGACCCACACGCCAAGATAATCTCATCATCAAAAAATAAATAGGATATAAATGAGTATAAGGATTAACTTCATCGAATCTCAAATTGTCGAATATAAGTATAATATAAATAGTATAAATCTGGGAATCAAACCGGAAATAAATAAATAAAAGAAGATAAGCGTAATCCAATGACGTGACCCCGCACGCCATAAAATCTCCAAGTAAATCAATTAACCAAAACCGTTTCCGAAAATAACCGTTTGCTCAAGGAAGTAAATTGATAAATAATTCAACTTCGGAACTGTTTAAATAAATGCATGCATCATTCTTTAAAAAATAAAAGTCCACTCACTATATATGCTCAATCCTGACGTCGCTCGGTATTTTCCTCGTACGAAGATTCCTCTCGTCCTGTACGAATAGCACTCGTAAACAAAAACATTTATAGAACGACAATTAACTTTATGATAATTAGAAATTGAAATTCATAACGTTCCCCCTTCAAATCCAACTCCTTAATTCACAATAAATCCATCCTCGAAATTCCATCAATATCCATTCATCGATATATATATTCTAAAGTGAATTCGAACGAATTTCGGCGATCGAATTCACGCAAATCGTTAATTATTCGTTTAAACACAATTTGTAATCCCTCCAATCTCCACCAAACTTCATGTATAAACTACTACAATTGTTAAGGGATTTATGGAGCCAAAACAGAGAATAAATTTCAGCTCCACACGCCTCCACGCGCCACCCACAGTGGCGGCGCGTGGGGCCCACGCGCCCCCGGCCAACCACCACCAATGGCCACCAAATTTTGGCAGCACCACCTACTCAACACGCCTAATCACTTTCTCAACTACAACAAGTGCCAATTTTACCTGGAAGAGCTCCAATTAAGCCGGTGAAGATTTTCCAGAAATTTCAAGAACCCTAGGATCGGGTTCGATCGATTCGACCTCTACACTGCAAATTGAGAAGCAAGACCTTAGGGAAAATAATCTCCAGCAAAAACCCAACCTTCGACGCCGGTCTAGTGACCGGAGAAGGCCGGAATCGCCGGAAACCGGCAAAAATAGCAAACTGCACCCCTTACCTTCCCGGCGCGAAATCGAGCTTCTCCGGCCAAATCTTCGCAAAATACCACCGCCAACGTGTCAAGGGGGAGGAGGCGAGCTCGGGGATAGCCAGATTCCGTCGTGGGTCGGCCGGAGGAGGGAGAAATCGAAGGTGGAACAGTTCGGGCCGAAAGGGGAAGGAGTCGGGGGTGAAGAGAGAGGGAGAGTTACCGGGTTTCCGAAAATGGAAACCCACAGTGGTAACTTTCCATATTTATATTTTTGTTACCATGAACAGTAACTTTCACATTTTAAGCTATAACTTTCACATACGAACTCCGATTTTTACGTACCACATATGCACGCGCTCGGTTTAACGTTCTCTACAACTTTCATGAAGGAAGTTTTCTCAAATTAACAACTCATAAAAAGTCAATTTTTAACCACCCCCTAAACGTTAAAATTATAACTGCGAACGGTAACCATAACGAATTTCACGTAACTTAGTAAAAGGTATATCAGATGTGGGGTGTAACAACTATGGATATAGATCAACGGACTATACCTTCAAAGTTGTTGGTAGATGTGATAGTGTTCTTTCATCAAAAATTTACCATTGATTTGGCTAAGAGGACTTGCACATTTAGAGGGTGGATGATGTCTGGAATTCCTTGTCCTCATATCATTTGTTGCATCTTTCTTAAAGGATATGAACCCATTGACTATGTGGATGACTGTTATAGTAAGGAAGCCTACCTCAATGCATTTGCACATCCTATAAATCATGTTCCTGGAGTTGAACTATTGCCTGAGATTCATGCTCCTATTCATCCTCCACCATTTAGGAGGCAAGCTAGAAGACTAAAAATGGCTAGGAGGAGGGAGAAAGATGAGCAACCACTAGCTCCTAATGTTGGGGCTACTGAGGCTGGCATAACTAAGATGGCCAGGAGATCATACGTGACTACGTCATGCACAACATGTGGTTTAAAGGACCATAACAAAAGGACTTGCCTTATTGAGTGTGCCAAGAAGGCAATGAATGCATATGAGGTTATTTAAACCATTGTTCAATAATATATTTTGGCTAATTATGTTTTCCATTAAGATAAACATTTGTTATTTTATTCTTTATGTAGGGACAAAGTAATGAAAAATAAACGCCAAACCAAGTGAATGTCAATGTAAATGCAAAAGCAACAAAGCATGCACCAAATTAACAGGATAGTTTCATATATTTTTGTGTTATGTCTGTGGTTTACTATATGTTTATGTCAAGTTTGCATTGCCTTCATGAAACACATGATATATAGCAATGATGTTCACATGCTTGATTTAGTGTAATATTCAAGACATATTGAAAATTATTGGCGTTTTCAAGTCGAGAGATCTCCAAATTCAAGGAGGATATCAAATATACGGCTGGTGCTTCATCTAAAGCAATTGGTTATTCATCTTCAGAACCAGCAGAACCAATTTTAAGAACTTCAGTTGCCCCAACATCATCTTCACAACCTGCTCCCAAAAAATCAAAGCAACCAAACACAGGAAAGAAATCACAATAGCTTACTATCAGGCCATTGTGGAAGTGATGTAGATCATTAGTATTTTTAATATCAAAATCTGTTTGCTCTTCTTTTTTTTTATAATTTTTTTTTTTATGGTAATTGGCTGAACGCAAGCTATGAAATGAAACTGATTCTGTTTTTTATTTAATTGGTCCAAGTAATGGCCATTAGACATTGATTTTGTATGTACTGGAGGTGTACTATATCTTTTGTTTGGAGGTTTATTATATTACTAGGCAGAAGGCCCGCGCAGTGCTGCGGGTATACTATTGATATGGTTGAATTTTACATCAAAATTACATTCCAAATATATAGATATATTACATTGAAACACATTGTTCTACGTTATAGATATATTACATTGAAACTACATTATAGGCAGATGTTAAAGGCTACAGATGCTAACCAAAAATCTGGTGCCTTTTCTAGATTTTAAATCTGGTATTTAGCCAGATTTCCAAAAATAGGCATGCTAACCAAGTAGTTGTTTATGTACATTGTGCCAAAAATGGTTAGGCTTGGCCAAAACATGTGAAGACGGGTAGCTATTTACATCAGGTCTTCAGATGAGTCTTCAAGTGAATCTGTGAGGATGTCACCCCTGCAATAGATGAAGGTAACATTATTGTTGTATATGTTAAATTTTGTGATTAGTGTAAACATTACAGGTGAAAGTAACTATGCTTACATTTTGAGATTTTTGGTTGGATATGTTTTGGAAAGTTGTTTGTGACTCAGACGATTGAATGTTCCTTTTTTTTGTTGTTGCAACTTTGTTGGGTGTTGAGTTTAAGGGCTGGATGTTGTCGGCTGTTGAGCTCGAGGGCTGAATCTTTGAGTTAGATTTAGTCCACGAATATCTTCATGTATTCCCTTAACAATAACATTTTGTGCAGTGCCTATTTCAAGTTCCAGCAGTTTGATTTGGCCTTCTATTCGGAGAATTTTTTGTGGTAGTATATTTGGATTGTCATGATTTTTGTTGAGGATGAGGTCCTCACATGTCGTACCAAATAGTTCCTCCGCTTGTTTCCCTTTTATGATGGCTGATGCCTCATCAGTTTCATCATTTATTAATGAAGTTACTATGAATCTGCAAAAAGAGAATTAAAAAAAAAAATTTGCATTAGGGTTAGTAACTCAAGCTAGTAGTATTACAGAGCAAAATTTATAGTGGTGTTTAAAATTTTATTTAATACAGTAAAGTACACGAACATTGACAAAAGTTGCAATGCTATACCTTCATCAAAATTCACAAAAGATGCAAAGCAGTTAAATTGAGAAGTCCATGACAATTGGAAACCAAAATCAAATATAGAAGGGAACTTCAGATATGACGGAAAGTGATGAGGCATAGGGCACCAAAACTGACCGTGAAAACTCAGGTTTCTGGAAGTAGGTTAAAAACGGAAATGGTTTAAGGCAATAAAAATAAGATAAAGAGTACGCCTAATGCTAATAAAGTTTCAATTTTAGTAGACGCACGAATTGGCTCAATTGTTCTTGAACTTCTACGTAAGGTTTGGAACCATTATTAACAGAATGATCAATTTTTCCACCCATATAAGTGAAACTGAACATTCAATTGTAAATATGAATATTAGCTCTAAACAATGAATTCTTTGAAGGATCCAATAACTTATCTAGAAATTCCGGAGTGTCAGGCTCTGGTGGCAGGCATATCTTGCCCTCTCGGCAGCAATGTGTAAAAATTGGCGGTTTATTCTTGCTGCTCTGTTTCTTTGATTCATTTCTCCAGAACAGTGCGTTGCAATAACAACAACAATATATCATGTCACAGTCCCTACCATAAAAAATACATGCTTAGTTTCATCAAATAAATACTATATATATATATATATATATATATATATATATATATATATATATATATATATATATATATATATAGACACACACACACACAATATAGAAATAATAAACATATAAACATGTGATTGATACTTTGATAAACATATAAAAATATAGTTGCTATGTAGACTGTGATAAGCATGAGTATCTGATAAATTTGAACCTTGAATACTTTTTTGATATGAGGCTTGGCCAATTTTACTTGCCCCAGCTTGCAACTCACATCCAAGTAAATTGTTCATGCACTCATTATTAACTCCACCTTGTGATATTAACTGCTTCCTCTTGTCTGATTTTAGTAGCGATGCTCTCACTACAAACAACAAACCATTTCACAATAAGAATTTCATATGAATGATAAATTCAAAAAATATATTAAAACACAAAACATAAAGCAATGACCTTGAATACTGCTATCAACGGAACTCTTTAACATTAATCGCTTCCTCTTATCAGATTTTGATCCAGATGCTTGTTTATCAAGTGGATTAGCAGCAATATCATAAAATGAATGGATGTTGCCACTATCTTGGTCTTTAGACCAAGATTGGTTTTCAACGTTGTCCCTTGTTCCAACAAACATATCCTAGTATCCTAGTATAAAATTGAAACACCATTACAAATACAAAATACAATAAACAAATAAATAACCAAAAAAAAAAAAAACAGCAACAAATCAACCATATAGGTCATCAGCAACCAAGCAATGAAGGAAAACGTAGACACTACGTCATTGCATTTTTTGTTTTCAAACTAAAACATGTAAATCAGTCCTTTTCATTGACACACATACATAATCAAAACAAAAGAGTTAATATACAACTTGTATGTAAAAGCATATTATGCTGTGAAAATAAAGATGTTCAACTTGATCTAATCTTGGTAAGTACCTTTACAAAGGAAACACAAAATGATTTGCCTTCTTCTCTCTTTCACTACAGTAGCTAAGCCTTTATAAACACTGCAAATAATGGAAAAAAGAGAAACTTCAAAACAACATAATATAGAGCAAAAACACACCTCAGATTTGGCATGAATTGAACATAATACAGCAGGGGTTACGATGTCCTTCTGTATTGGAAGACTTTGGGTTTAAATTTTAAATTGCTGAATTTTCAAAGAACCAAAAACCAATGCAAGAGAAATCAGAAAGAACCAAAAACCCACAAAGAGAATTTCCAGTCAAACAAAACACTTAATTTATCAAACCCATGAATAACTCAGCCTTACAAACCAGATCCAAATTACCAACTAAACACCATAGATCGAACACCAACAAAAACAAAAACAAAAACAAAAAAACAACACACCAATCACAAAAACCACTCACCCAAACCACAAATCAAACCGGAAACAACTGTAAATACACAGAACTACCGCTAAAATGATGGAAAAACAAACTGAAAAACTAAAGTTCAGAGAGAAACATATGCTTTGCTCATCGAAAATCCCAATAAAACCACCCTTTCCCATGCAGAAACCAATAAATTGAGATACATCATGAATATCAGAACTAATAAAATAAAAATTGAGGACCAAGAACAAAACTCTGGCGGATAATCGATCCGAGCATAAAGGGAATTAACAGAGATATCGAACTGAAAATTTCATATTGGATCTTGCTGTTCTTGCAATATGAAAGAAAATTGGAACTTTTTCCTCTACTCCCTTAGGCCTATGTGTCTCTCACTCTCTTTCTGCATGAAAGAAGTAGCTCCTCACTCTCTCTGCACAGACCCTATATCGTTTGTGGAGCAAAGACACAGTGCTAGACTACCAGGCCGAAAGCAATCGGAGCCACAAAAATTGAACAGCTGGAGGGACAGTTTTGTAAAAACCCAGGTAAGAGGGGTAGAATGGTCGCGTCACTATTCATTTCGTTTGTCATTTTTCTATTTGCGTTTTAGTATAGTTATAATTATAATCAGAATTATTTTTATAAGAAAAATAATTCACAAATTTTTTCTATTTATCCCCAATTGATGACCTTGTGCAATTTGGTAGGAAGTTGTGAGAATTTGGAAGGAAAATTTGTCATTTTGGAGGGGAATAAATTTGTTTTTTTTTTTTTTGTAGGGAAGGGTTTATGTGGCTGCACATACCGTTTTGCCCCCAAATACAAGCCACATTAGCATTTTAACGTTAAAGTTAACGGAGGTAGCATATTTGGTATCAGTGCAATAGTTTAGGTACTATTTGAAGTAAAAAATTCTGAGGTACCAAAAAGTACCTTTCGCAATAGTTCAGGCACTATTTGAAGTTTTTACCCTAGGGAAAATTTTGCAAACAGTACACCAAGTAAAGACCACTAATAATTTTCATACTTAAAGTTCCAAACCGAGCATTTTAGTACACATACTCTAGAACCCGACCCACTATGTAGACACAATGTCAATGACGCCGTAATTTGAGGGGTAATTTGGTCTCTTCTGACTCTTACTCTGGGCTCCCAGCTCTATCTCTCTCTTACTCTGGGCACCAACATCTTTCTCTCCTCTCTCTCTCTCTCTCACATCAAAACCAAAAGCTGCGAACTCTCTCTCTCCTCTCTCTCTCATGTATTTGTGGTCTGCAACGAATCAAGCTTGTGGGTTTGATTAAAGAAATATGCCCATAAACTGATAGACCCCATCATATTTTGGTAAGTGTCATTACAATTATGCAAACATCAAATGGTTACGAACAAAAGTGAAAGCAGCCCAGCAGCTGCGAAATCTCTCTCTCTCTCTCTCTCTCTCTCTCACTCTCTCACATCAAACCCAGAAGTTGCTATCCAAATAGAGGTTTCTTCTTCTTTTTTTTCCTTTCTTCCACAACATTTAATCCCGCTGTTCATCAAATTTCTCCAACGTTTCGTTGCATTAAACCAGAGCCACCAAAATCCCCAAATCTTTCAAAACCTAGATGCTCCTGGGAGCTCCAAGGCAGTGATCAAAAACCTTGAAACAGCTTCACACAAAGGAGGAGTCTTGGCTCCAGAAGCTTCTCTCACTCCAGCTCCTGTCTACCGAACCACTCCGATGACCCCAGCCTATGCCACTTCGTCGCCCAGACCATCGCTGTCACTGCTTCATTAAGTAATTCATAGCGATCACTTTCGATTATACTTGATAACAAATTGGATTACAACCAAGTTCCCGAAAGTCTAACGGTCGCAACTGTGACGTAAAACTTGGTGTACAACCCGACTCGGCCCTGGATGTAGACCAAGTGCAGCATCGGGACGATGAGCAGCAAAACCACAAACAGGCCCAGGCCCACGCTGATCCAGACGTAGGCGTCGGACTTATGGGCGTAGAAGAAGATGACCAAGAGGATGACGAGGCCGACAAGCATGTACGCGACAGAGAATATTCTGGACATTTCATCGAAGGTGGTGACCGGCATAGGGGTTGTGGTGGTGATCGATGGTGGGGATGGGGTTGGAATTAGAAATTAGAATTAGGGTTTTGGTGGGATTAAAAGTGGGGTTGAGTTTGGTGGGTGTGGATGTAGAAGGTGGTGGAGATGCGGTGGTCATCGGGGTCGAGCTTTCTGGGTTTGGGTATGTGGGTGGAGGGAGGGAGGGAGAGAGAGGAGATCTGTTTTTCTTTTTCTTTTCTTTTTTTTTTTTACCAAAAAAATGAACTTGTGTGTGAGAGTACTAATTTACCCTTTGACAAATTAATAATTACATAAGAGTTAACGACGTCAATGATGTCGTGTCTACATAGTGGGTCGGGTTCGAGAGTCCGTGTACTAAAATGCTCGGTTTGCAACTTTATGTATGAAAATTATTGGAAAAAATGCAAGAACAGTGTCTGGAGACTTTGAGGATTGTTAAAATGATACCTGAACTTTCAAACGTATCAATGTGATACCTGGACTTATATTTTCTTGTCAACGTAGTACCTGCATCAACTTTCCGTCACGGCACCGTTAAATTTACCACTTGTGAGGCACGTGACATACAAAATGAAGGTAAAAGACTAATTTGCCCTATAACTGACATTTAAAATACACGAACAGTGTCTGGAGACTCTTAGGACTGTCAAAATGATACCTGAACTTTCAAACGTATCAATGTGATACCTGGACTTATATTTTCTTGTCAACGTAGTACCTACATCAACTTTCAGTCACGACACAGTTAAATTTACCACGTGTGACTGTTTGAGGCACATGAGGTACAAAATGAAGGTAAAAAGACTGATTTTCCCTATAACTGCAATTTTAAATATTTTTTTTGGTAAAAACATTTTAATTTTTTTTTAGGTAAAAAGACTGATTTACCTTTAATTTTTTTCACCCCTCCACCTCTCGTCTTCTTCCTCTCCCCTCGATCAACCACTCTCTAAAAAGACTGGTTGTCCTCGCCAATTCCTCCTGCAACAACACCTCAGTATTCCTTGATTTCAGGCACACAACGCTGATGCTGTTGATCTCGACGAAAGGATTGGCGGCGCACTTCATCGCCGATTTCAGATCTTTGACAAGCGAGGCTTCAAGAAGACTATGTCCTTCATTTTGGAGGACGAAATTGAAATTGGGATTTGGATTTGGATTGGGTTCTCTGGAAACTTCGACTGTACTCAAAGGGGGACTTGAGATCGAGGAAGGAGGAGGGCGGAGAGATCATCTATATCATTACTTGCTGGTGTTTTTGTTGTAGTTAATAACTTGATATTAATGGATTTTGAGTTTGAGTTCGAGTTTTGGTGGAGGTGTGGGTATGGGTGGTGACGAAAAATGAAATTCAGGGTTTCTGCAACGTCTTCTTGGTTCTTCTTCTTCATTGCCCATTTCATAACAGGTCTGCATTGATGTTGTTGAGGCGATTTCAAAGGAGGAATGAAATTTTGTGTTAATTCGATCTGATACATCGGTGATTGTTTTGGTTGTTTTGCAATCCAAGTCTTCGTGCTTTCTCTGTTGGACTTGGAGGTGTTGAAGAGGCCATCGACCTCGCGGCGGAAGCTAATAAGGCAGCGGGTCTTCTCCTAGATCCAATGCTCAACCTGCTTCTTCAGGGCGTGGACCTCGTGGTCCTTGCCACAGCTGCTGGTGTTGCCACCAATTAAGGCAGACTTGGGAGTTGAATAGGGTTGAATGATTTTGCAGAAACAAGTTGGACTTGGTTTTGTGTTTTAGAAGAATCGAACAAGGGAGAAGCTTTGCTAAAAAAAATTATTTCTCATTCTTTTTTGGTCTTGAAGTTCCCAGATCTTTCATTTGTCTTTGAAAATGGGTTTGTCGAGTTTAAGAAGATGAACAAGAATGGGTTCACGAACATGAACATTTGAGATTTCTTTTTTTTTTTTTTTTTTGGCCTTTTTGCTGGGTTTGAGAAGATGAACATGAAGAAATGTTAGGTTCATACTTATCGGATTGAGATTTTTTTTTTTTTTTTTTGGGAATATATTGGATTGATCTTGGTTAATAGAAAAAACAAAAAAAATTAATCATCTTTTATTTTCAATATAATAAATTATTATGTTTTTATTTTTAATTTTAAATTTATTCATTTAGGATTTGATGGAGTGGAGAAGTCTTTTTTGCCCTCATTTTCGGCCTCACATGCAACAGATGTGACTTGAACTGATGGAGTCGTGACAGAAAGTTGATGTAGGTACTACGTTGACAAGAAAATATAAGTCTAGGTATCACATTGATACGTTTGAAAGTTCAGGTATCATTTTGACAGTCCTCAGAGTCTCTAGACACTGTTCGTGCATTTTTCCCTTTAGGATTTGATGGAGTGGAAAAGTCTTTTTTGCCCTCATTTTCGGCCTCACATGCGTCACACGTGACTCAAACTGATGGAGCTGTAACGGAAAGTTGATGTAGGTACTACGTTGACAAGAAACTATAAGTCTAGGTATCACATTGATATGTTTGAAAGTTCAGGTATCATTTTCACAGTCCTCATAGTCTCCAGACACTGTTCGTGCATTTTTCCTAAAATTATTAGTGGCCTTTACTTGGTGTACTATTTGCTAAAGATGAAGGACATGAGAGTTCACGCAAGGTATCTTCAATGCAATCACTTAACTATTTTTTTTTTTTTTTCACTTCTTGATGCTTAATTGCAGAAAAAGGACCATGTCGAAATGTCTCTCAATGACTCTCCGAACTACTCTGAGAAAGAGATGGTGAGCGTGATCTTGCCACATGATTTTTTTCTTGATATATATGCAATAGATGTGACTTGAACTGATGGAGTCGTGACAGAAAGTTGATGTAGGTACTACGTTGACAAGAAAATATAAGTCTAGGTATCACATTGATACGTTTGAAAGTTCAGGTATCATTTTGACAGTCCTCAGAGTCTCTAGACACTGTTCGTGCATTTTTCCCTTTAGGATTTGATGGAGTGGAAAAGTCTTTTTTGCCCTCATTTTCGGCCTCACATGCGTCACACGTGACTCAAACTGATGGAGCTGTAACGGAAAGTTGATGTAGGTACTACGTTGACAAGAAACTATAAGTCTAGGTATCACATTGATATGTTTGAAAGTTCAGGTATCATTTTCACAGTCCTCAGAGTCTCCAGACACTGTTCGTGCATTTTTCCTAAAATTATTAGTGGCCTTTACTTGGTGTACTATTTGCTAAAGATGAAGGACATGAGAGTTCACGCAAGGTATCTTCAATGCAATCACTTAACTATTTTTTTTTTTTTTTCACTTCTTGATGCTTAATTGCAGAAAAAGGACCATGTCGAAATGTCTCTCAATGACTCTCCGAACTACTCTGAGAAAGAGATGGTGAGCGTGATCTTGCCACATGATTTTTTTCTTGATATATATGCATGTATACTTATATAGCCTCCCATTTATATGCACATATAGGAAAGCGAGCATAATCAGCTTGTGGATGACCATTCTACTCAAAATCTAATGTGGGAAGAGAAGGTGTACACGTTTATAATCCTCCTATTCTTGAGTTCATGCATGCATGTAGTTTTTTTTTTTTCTCTTATGCATGTCTTTGTGTATATTGTGCAGGAGGATAAAACTGATGAGCTTAGAACTTTTTCTCGGTCCATTGTTACCCCATAAGAAAAAGGGTAGGTAGGCATGATATGCTTGTCACTCTCCTTGTCTTCTCTATAATAATGCATGACTCCGATTGATATATGTTTTTTTTTTTTTTTTGCAGGAGAGATTTTTAAATGAACAACAAATGTTAGTCTGCCAAGATCTTTAGACTACCAAAGTGAGTTCCCGAATTAATTTCATAAGGCGGGCCACAATTTCCAGCAAAGAAGTTTGAGGAATTCCCATCAAGCATTAAGAACTTTGTCTATTGAAATGTTAGTTTTAAATGTAGCACTAGAAAGCTTGATAGCATAGAGAGGCTCCATCCATCTACCTATTCCGATGAGCACCAAATTTCATTTCGTGGTATTGATAGGAGCATTTTAATGCGACGTTTTAATTGCATTTCCCTACATTTTTCTGCGCCATTTCCTTGAAAAATCCCTGTTTGGGAAAGTTTCCATTCTTTGATTGGGAAAGTTCCTTATTGTAGAAAGTTTCCATTTTTGTCTTCATTTCTCATTTTTCATTTCTCATTTTTCATTTCTCATTTCTCATTTTTCATTTCTCATTTCTCATTTCTCATTTCTCATTTCTCATTTCTCATTTCTCATTTCTCATTTCTCATTTCTGGAAAGTTTCTATTTTTCATTTTTAGTAAGTTTCTATTTTTTTCATTTTTAGAAACTTTCCATTTCTCAATTTTAGAAAGTTTCTATTTTTCAAATTAGGTAAGTTTCCATTTTTCATATTAGTTTCTATTTTCAGGACCTCCGAGCTAAAAAGTGGAAATGAACGCACGAATGGAAAGAGGAGCTTGCGAACGTCAAGACGAACAAATATGAGAAGAATTGGGCCACACAATTGAGCAGAAATGAAGAAATAAGCTTTCCTAATCCAACTAGGAAACCCTGCGAAATGGATGAGCGCTTACCAAGCAAGTTTCCAACGCAACCATGAAAAAGAAATGGAAAAATAATGTGTCTAGACGTTGGAGCATGAAAAGGCTTGAAGTTGAAGCAACGAGGCCCAAGAACTCTATGGATTTTCGGCAAAATGGATCAAGGCCCATCAAAGCCCATGGAATTAGGGTTTGTGACGCATGGAGGAAACCCTAGGGATGCTTTGCCGTGAAAACCAAAGGGAGGAGAGAAAAGTGGCGTGAAATATCAAGGGAGAATAAAAGATTACGCAAGAGATTTTCTAGGGTGGAATTTATGGAAAGAAATCAAGAAAAAGCACCAAATGGCGTCTAGATTCATTCCTAGAAACCCTAAGTATATTTTGGCCGAAAATACAAGAAGAAAATCAGAAAATATTCAAGGAATTTCGGCAAGAATATATTAGGGTATCTTCTTGGAGTTTTATGATTGGTTGGATGACACACTAGGGCTTACTTGGCAAATTCTCATTGGTGGAAGGCATGTGGAATTAATAATTTAATTCCTTGAGAAAATAAACAGAAAATCACGGCTTGAAGGCCAAGCATTGCCGTTCCCTATATATACAAGCACCCTAGACGTTTCAAGGGACCACTACACAATTCAGAAAATTCTCTCTACGCGCGGAAGCTCTCTCCATTCTCTAGTTCAACATTTGGCGTTTTCAAGCAAGGAAGGAAGAAGCAAGCTTAGGCCGTGAGCATCATCATCCATTCCACCTTGAAGCCGTGCACTTTGAAGCTTGCTTTCAAGCTTCATTCGTTCATTGTTCAAGTTATTCATCCATCTCTCCATTCACGGTGTAATTCAACCTTCTTTCTTGTAATCACTTTTGATTCTCCTTGTTTGATTTCGTTGGATGTTGTTCTAGTTAACATTGATGTTTGAACAAGGTTTATATTCTGAAATTTTATGATTGAATAAAGGATTTTCGATTTCTATGTTGTGATTCCAAAGTTGCTTATGTGTGATTGTTCGATTCAATTTGCTTTATAGATATCTCTTGTATGTTAATCTTAATTGGTTCGAAACTCTTAGGGTTTATGTATGAGTGGTGCTAGATTTAAGAACATGAAATCAACTTTTTGTTTTGTGTAACTTGAATCGAAAGTAGTAAAGGTTTTGGACAAAAATCGAATTCAATTGAAGAGGATTGCAATTAGGTGAACTTATTCATACTAAGTTGTGCACTTGAGTTGATAGCCTTTCTTGATGCTTCTTGCGTTGAATATGTATGATTGACTAGCTTTCTAGGGCTTGATTACATGTTTGATAGGATTAGTCTTTGTGCTTTCACTTAGATTAATTAGTGTTGAAAGTAAAATATGGGAATTCGTTTGCTTTCGAATGTTTCACATGATCAACTCCTTTCACATGACTTGGAAGAACAATATGAAGTTAATTCGAATTTAATCATGAACTTGGTTTTAATCTTTGTTTCTTACATTTCATTCTTGTATTTGTGTTTTTGTTTATACTTAGTTTTAATTCTTGTTTTTAATTTTCGAAAAACCAAAAACCTAAAACCCCCCTAAATTCGTGAATAGTGTTTATATGTGTGAATATTATACTTTGTTTTTATTTTAATTGTTTAAATTGTCCTACATTGACAGGTGTACCCTCAATCCCCGGAATAGAACGATCCCTACTTGCTTATACTACTAATGATGTTTAAAGGGTTAAATTATATGCTTGCTTTGAGCGTATCAGGTATATATGTCCGTCCTAAGGTCATTGCTCCTTTAACTGTATTTTTTGAAAAATATGGAGACATGAGCCAACTTGATTGTTTCAAGTGTTGCATGTGTGACATTGAGAGTATGATATTTGAGAGGCTTGGGCTTGTACTTTATAGCATGGATAAGACATTCATCTCTAACTTAGAATTGGATGATATATTGGAATGGCGGGATGTAGTGCGTGATGTTCTGTGTTTAAATGTTCTAATAGGGTTTCTCCTTGAGTACTTGCAAAAACTATCACGTGCATGTTATTTCTTGAACTTCAGTTTAAAGGAATAGAGCATTCACCAAATGGGAAAATATATGCTTCTTGAGAGCCCTGCCGAAGATATTTACAAAATAGTAAGGATAGAGCAGAAGCTGCGTGATATTTTGTCTCGTAACTCAGATTCCCTTTCAGATATTTTGAGTTCATAGTTGAGTCATCATCTAGTATAGAGCAAACTACTTTACTTGGGTTACTTGATTGTAGGCCTTGAGTATCGTATGTGGAGATAGGTACGCTTATGATGAATGATGTACATATCCCCATTCTGTGAGAAGAAGCTTATAACCCATGGTGGACTTACAACTTTATTTTGTTAACTTTGTTGCTTCATTTATAAGGGGCGAACTGATTTACTTGGGTTGCTTGATTGTAGGCATTGTGAATGATGTATATGTCTCCATTTTGCGAGAAGGAACTTTTAGCCCATGGTAGACTTGTAACTTTATTTTGTTGCTTGATTTGTAACTTTCTTTTGGCCCTAATGGATCTTCATAGGAACATGTGCACTTTTTTTTTAATTTTTTTTTAGGGGGAACATGTTGCATATATTTTGCTTAATGAAATCTGCTTAGGATCCCATCATTATGGCTTTTATCACTGTTATCTTTATTAGCCCCCTTGGTTAGGTGAACCAAAAATGGGTTACATAATCAATATATGAGTGTATGCATGTGTGTATGAGTATATACACATTTTTTTTAAAAACTTTTTTTATGAAGGAAAGATTGTGTATTGAGGAAAAATGGGATTCAAAAGGGATACTCTTTCATTTTGAAAAATGATTCATAACACATTTCAAGTGATATGCTTTCTTGGTTGGCTATACCATAGCGGTCAACATAAAAAAGTAAGGGAGCTTGAACAAATACAGAAAGAGTCATTTTTTTGTTTTTATAAAGGGTAGATAACTTAAGAATAAAGCTTGAGCCATTTGCCATTTATAGGACACGCCGCTGTACCATCGTGCGAGGTGAGCATGTAGTATCCACTTTAATAAAGTTCTTTCACAATGAAAGGACATTCCTATTGTGGGGCAAACTTAGAGGGTCCAAAAATTTGCCTCCTCATATCAAGGTTGGTCCTGAGATTCTAATGGTCTGAGGCGAAGAAGTAAAATGTGACCTCTCACATACACACACACACAAACACACACACACAAACACACGCGCGCGCACACACAGCGCTAAAAAAAGTACAAAATCCTATGAAGAATTAATAACAAAACAAAAATATACGAATTTTTATTTGTAAATAGATGTTTGAAATACAAAAATAGTTAAACATAATAAATATATAGAATTCTTGGTCAAAACTTTTATATGGAGAAGGAAATGAATTAGTTATTAATATGAAAAAGGAAAAGAAAATGAAATAATTGTCTGTTTTTATATGGAATAGGAAAAGGAGAAGGAAAAAACCTTAAAAGAAGCAAATATGGGATACAAGGCTCAAACCCTAGTTGGTTCAAACACAAACCAACAGCTCTACCGCTGGAGCAGCATGTCACCCTATGATATTTGTAGCAAACAAAATATATATACGCTACATAACTGTTAACGTTTGGATCCGTTGGGGATCTAATTAACGATAAGTGAAGAGAGAGAGAGAGAGAGAGAGAGAGAGAGAGAGAGTGACACAAGCGAAGTATAGTGGTTCACCTCCCGCCTTAGCGGGAGACTACGTCCACTTGAAAGCTTATACTAGTGTGTCGAGCCTTGCGGCCTAACAAGATTACAAGAGATGTAATGGGATTATGTTGAATCGTGTTTAAGTGGGAGGAGGCATTCCTTTTATAGGTGAAGGAATGCCTCTCCTTTACATTTTCTTAGATGTGGGATGCAAAACTACTATTCTAGTCTAGAAAGCCTATTTGTGAGGGCATGTTGGCAAGGCCGGGAAGGTGGCTTCCCGGCGACGGATTTGCGACTTCCGGATACCGTAGCGTAGCTTGAACATAGGGCTACAAGATGCATGTCTCGGTTGGGCCTCACCATGGCTTGTGGGTGTCCCAAAGAGGGTGTTACTTATGCTTGGTGATGTAGTAAATACTCCATATTGTTGGAGGTATGTACAAGTCCCCGAAGTCCCCAAGTAAGAGGAGCTTCTTGGTTGGGGAGTTATAACCACGATGTCATCAAGCATAAGTAACCGGGCGGCACGGAGCCCCTACAATAACGTATATACATAATTAACCTCCAAGGCCCCCGGAAACTAGTGGCCTGAGACAGCTGCCTCAGGTGGCAGCCCTCAGGGTCGGCCCTGCCTTACATGCTTGACAACTTGAGGACAAAGTTGTCTTTTTGAACTGTTGCGGCTTAACTTTCTTGTTATATGCTTCAATGACTCTCTTGTGGTATAGTGAAATCTTCTTTTCAACTTCTTATCTTTTTTCCTCAACTCCTTCTAAGTCTGTCTACCTACAGTCTACACATGAGCTAGCATCTTAATCTATGTTATTAATAGCAGCAACTCTAGCAGTGGGGATTGCCACCTCTATGGGAGAGATGACCTCAAACCCGTATATGAGTGAGTATGGAGAGAATCTAGTAGCACTTCTGGTGAAATTTGATAGGCCTAAAGGGTGTTAGAGAGATGATTACTCCAGCCCCCGGAGTATTCATATATCATCTTACTCAAAATTCTCAAAAGCATCTTATTTGTTACCTCAGCCTGACCATTCTCTTTAGGGTAGTAAAAGGTTGAGCCATGGTGCTTGATTCCATAACCATTGAGAGTCTCGCTCACTTACTTGCTGATGAATGGGGTTCCGTTATCTATGGCTATCTTATATAGAATTTTAAATTTGTAGATGATATGCTTTTTGATGAAGTTTGCAATAACGGCTCCTGTGGCTTTTTGGAGAGGGATTGCCTCTACCCATTTTGTGAACAATTCTGTATCAGTAAGAATCTACACATAGCCACAGGATCCTGGGTGAATTTTGCCAATCAGGTCTAGCCCCCAAGTGTGGAAAGGCCATGGTGTGAGCATGTCTTGGAGCAAAGTATGTGGCTTGTGATTGAGATTTCCATGAACTTGACATGTGTGACACCTTTTGACTGTAGCTTTTGCATCTCTTGCATGGCTGGCCAAAAGTAACCCATGTTGAGTAGTAGCCGGTACAACTTTCTCATACCTTAGTGTTCTCCACAATCCCCTGCATAGACTTCTTTTAGGACTTGCTGAGATTCTTCTAGGCCTAGGCATGTTAAATGTTCCCCACTGTAATTAACCTTTTTTGAATAGTACTCCTCCATCCATAAAGTACCTTCTTGTTACTCTTTTGAACCGATAGGCTTCTTTGGCGTTAGTGGGTAACTTTCCCTCAATGAAGTATGTTAAGTATGAGGTCTGCTAATATTTAGAGGTCGTGAGAGTGAATGCTTCTTCCATTGAAAGTACCTTAGAGCAGTTTGGGCATGTCGCTTGTAATTGTGTGGCTTGTCTTTTCATATCAGGCCAGTAGTATCCCTTGCATTACAGACAGCGGTATAAGCTTATCATTTGATCCATGCAACAAGTATTCTCATGCATTTCCTACAACCTTTTCTAGGACTCTCTTTTCTCTATGCATTTGAAGGAATACCACTGGAAAGACGCTTGTACAATGTTCCTAGGAGCATCATGTACTATCTCGAGACTTTGATGTTATTCTTCCATAATTAATCCTTAATGCTTTGCACCCAATCATCTCCTTCACACTATTCTGCGGTGAGCACCATTTTAGTGACCGGCATGTCTCTTCGGAACAATGAAATATTTGGTTCCTCATTAATGTAGGAGAGCTTGGAACCCAAAGTGGCTAAAGCGTCAGCGTATCTATTGGTGATGCTGATTACAAGCATTTCTATGCGTGTAATTGCATCTTAAACACTAGAAATATGCTAATCTCCAAATCAATTATTATGTAATTAATTCATTTTTGTTTAATTGTAGGAAAGAAGCGGAGTTACAGAAATCAAAGAAAATGGTGCAAATTTGGAACAAATTGGAGTTTTTGACAAGTATACGAAAAGTCAACATTGGTCAACCATGTTCAACATGAGCGAGGAAGCCAAATCCGATTATTCCAAGATGGGGAATTTGGTTGTGCTTTAAGATTGGAAGAAGAAAAAGAAGATATTAATAAAAAATTGAAGAAAAGAAAGAAAGTGGTGTTAATTAATCAAATCACTTGATTAATTACATTAACTAGATTTATTAATTGGCATGCTTCTGCTACTCACCTGCTGCATTTCAACTTTAAACTTGATCTAGTCAGAGAGCGACACGTGGCAGCTCAACACCATTTATCTCTCACCCATCCAAGCAACACCGGATCATTCTCTTTCTCTTGTGGAGCTAATGAGGTGCTGCCACCTCACCTCATCCTTTCTCTTGCCTACAAAAACGTAGCCACATATCCCTTATATTCTCGCTTGGTCCCTTCGAGAAGACAGCCACCACACTTTCCCAATCCATTTTCTTCTCTAACGGCCGCAACACACCTCCGCTCCATTTTTCTCTTCTCTCCCACTTCTCTCACTTTCCAATACCATTCTCTACCATTTTTCTCAAGAAACAATTAATGGGTTTTCACTTCACATCATCAAGGATATATCACCACAAAGGGATTTTGACTTTGGTAAAGAGTGGGGGGGGGGCTTAATTTCAAGTTGGGTTCATATTTGCCTATAGCAAATTGTAAGCTTAGCTTGTATTCCCTCTCTTCTTTATCATTTCTCTTAATTTCTTATGCATTTGATGATGTATTTGATAATGGGTTGTTGAGTAGTTCATAACTCATCTTGTGTAAATATTGATGCTTTATTGAAATAAATGCAATTTTCCTTGTGTATGCTTTAATTCCAAATTTATTGGTCCTTAGAAGCACGTTTCTAAGCTTTGTCACCTTTGAAATTATGTTGTGGGCAATTGTGATGGTTAGATTGATAAATTGACAACTAATTAGTCTATGGCATCTATGATTTAAGTGTGGTAACCATTAGCTAGCTTAATTGTAGTTAAGCTTGCTTGGTGTCTATTATCTTGCTCTAAAGTCCTCTAATTTTAGATTAAGGCCTAAATTAGAGAGTTGATTGTGGCCCTAACCGACATAATCAGTACAGTAAAAGGATAATTGGTTTAATAGCCTTGACCGGTACTAGATACGAGACTTAACACATATAGGAAATGCATGCATTTGTGAAATTGGCATTGATATTTGCAAGATAGTTAGTGTAAATCCATTAATTTGAAATTCCAAAATTTCAGTTTTATAGTTCGATAATTAGTTGTTTGGCATACTTTTCAGTTGCGTTTAATTGAGTTAATTCTCAATCCACATTTTCCAACAAAATTCTAGATTTCATTGTGCATAATCCATTTCGGCTACAAGTTAGTGGCTTTGATTAGGCTTAGTGTGAGCTAAGCCGAGTATTGTCAAGGATTGGTAGCTTGTGTATTTTATTTTATTTTATTATAGTTTTCCTTGTATGTTTTTAAGTCATTCTAGCATCAATTACCTCGGTTAGGTCTAATGTCTAATCCCTGAGGTACGATAATCAAGGTTTAAATATTTCCCTTACATGACAATGATACGTGCACTTGCATAAAATATATATCAAGCATGCCCCTGGTATGTTCTATGGTGATATGCTCAAATGTCCCTATGAGGCTTTCTGCAACTGTCCTGTAGGGTGCCAGAGCCGCTTCATTTAAAGCAAAATCTCCTCTAAGCTGACTCAGAACTAGATTTGAATCATCAATGACATTGAGGCTTTTGATTCTCATTTCTTGTGCTCTATACAAGCCAATTGATGAGAGCCTCATACTTGGCTGTGTTGTTGGTGCAGGGAACATTTAGTTTGAAGGACAAAGTTGTGGTCTCCCCACCAAGACTAGTCAAAACTATTCTAGCTCCTCCTCGAGTAGTTGTAGCTGACCCATCAAAGTGTAGAGTCCATGGACTACCATTGTGGATACATTTGAGAGTTCACCATAAACTACCATAAACTAACTTAGATAAAACCAACTCATCATCTTCAGAAAAAAGTGCCAACATATCAATCGAAGCTTGCCCCTTTATGGCTTCAGTGTGCATGTGTTATCAAACTCTGATAGTTATAGCAACCATCGTGCCAAGCGTCCAAACAACATTGGCTTAGTAAGGAGATACTGCACCAAATCAGTTTTCACCATAAGATAGAGCTTGTGTGCCAAAAAATAATGTCGCAACCTTTGAGCTGCATAGATAAGCTCTAGACATATTCTTTCGGTTTTGGGGTATCGAGTTTCTGCTCCTTGAAGTTGACGGTTCATGTAGCTCACCGATTGTTCTTCTCCAGAGCTACTATCTTGAGCAAGCAATGCTCTCCTACCAAGGCAAGATAGATCTTCAAAGAAATGGCTGGTGTAGCTGTTCTCATAGTTGGGAGCGAGTCTCGTGATTAATTGGTTGACCTTGTCATATGCCTCCCTGCATTCATTGCTCCACACAAACATTTCCTTTTGCTTCAACAGAGGGGTGAAGACTTTAATAAGAGCAGGCAGGCCGGGGACAAAGCGTCTAATGCATTAGAAGAAATTCTTGAGCTCCTTTTTTCTTGATGGTGGTGGGGATGAGATTATAGCCCTAGTCTCGGCTAGATCCACATCTATTCTCCTATGGTGTACTATAAAGCCCAAGAATTTTCCTAAGGTCACCCCAAAAACACATTTATCTGGATTCATTTTCAAATTATGGAGCCTGCATCTTCTCAACACCTTCCGAAGGGTCTGCCAATGTGCCTCCTTGGTCTTAAACTTCACAATCAAATCATCTACATAGTTCTTAACTTCTTTTCCCATCATGTCATGAAAGACAACTGTCATCGCCCTTTGGTAAGTGGCTCTTGCGTTTTTTTAACCCAAATGACATCACTGTGTAGTAAAAATTCCTGTAAGGATTACGGAAGGCAGTTTTCTCCTCATCTCTTGTAGCCAATTAATCTGATTGTAGTCGCTGAAGCCAACCATGAAAGACAATAATCCCTGCCCAGATGTTGAATCTATCAAAATATCCATATTGGGCAATGGAAGCTCATCTCGTAACTCAAGAGGGAGATTGGATCATCAAGCCTCTGAATCTTCAGTTTTGACTCTAACATAAATTGGAGACTCCACTAGGGATTTAAGGTGGATACGGGATTATCCATTGGTAGTACATGATGAGTACTTAGGGAAGAATGAGTAAGGTGTGGTAAGCTTAAAATGGGTTATGCTTGATGTCCCTTCTTTCCCAATGTAGTCCTCTTTATATAAGGTTCTTAGTAAAGGGTTAAGGGTTTCAAAACGGTCTGTAACTCCCTATTTCAGTAAAGGCAAGACTTCTTTTTGTCACTGCTATCTTAAGCGCTAAGCTGAAAGGGTATAAAGATCAAGCAACGATTCAGGATTTTTCCTTTACCCTTTGTCATGACTCTCTTGGGAATACTAATCTCGACTCCTTATCAAGCTATTCCTAGTTAAGGTTTTGGAATCGATTTTGGTCTTGGGTTTGCCTTAAGCTTATAAGGTGAAAACTGGGGAAGCACAGGTTTTGGCTTAAGGTGGGTCGTGATTCAATATGCTTTCTAAGCCAATAGGGTGATGAGATGAGGTATTCGTTACTAGCTTGTACGCGGGAAACCCAAATTCAAGTTTGGTCCTTAGCTCCCAAGACACTTGGACACTTGACATTTGGCCTCCATAGGCCTTGCAAAATTCTGTAACCTTACACACCACAACCCACTAATAAGCCCCATTTTGGTCTAGTGGCTTGGGTCGATGCTAGTCAGCCGTGTGGCATATTGTAATAGGCGAGTCAAGGCATGTCACTGAGAATTCGTGCGTGCAACTTCGCATGACATGTGTTAGCATGTGCTTGGCTTGAGTAGCATGTGGTTGCCAAGGGATGTTCATGAGAGACAGTGTGCCAATAAGAGAGAGTGTGCCTGGTCATGGAGAAGTGTCCATGTGAGCTTGGGCATGTTTGAGCGTGGCTTGGCCTGACTCTTAAATGGCCTTTGTTTGACTTTGTCCTAGGGAGGGGCTTGGCATTTGTGATGTCCCTTGCTTATTATTAGGCATGGCATGACATGGCTTGCCTCCCGTAGGTTCTAAATACAAATCTTGCGAGACGCCCAGCTTGCTAGGCATAAACAACATGGCGTAGTAGGTGTATAATCACGCCTATTTATACACGCATATTACTCTAGGCTTCACTCATTGACCCAATATCGATACAATGAGCCTTAGATTGAGTCTAGGCCAATCTTCGACCTTAGAACTCTCCATAAAAAATAGGTAAACATTTTCGGGTATCAACAAAAAGCAAATGTCCTTTCATAGTATACAGACTTATGTAGTCACGCGTCAAGATCTCCTCATCAAGCAGTGGCCTAGTTTATCATCTTGTACATAGTAGTACATCATAAAAGACCGAACAGAGGATCCGAAATTACTTTACGATAGTTAAATTGTAAACTCGATATCGTCAACCCTCCAAAACCTAAAAGTTCTAATTCTTTTCAGAATCAATCCAAACTTCACCAACACCATCGTTTAATCGATTTCTAATGTTCTAGAACATAAAAGGAAATCCAACTGTCGGATTTCCATAAATCAACACCTGAAACTCTAAACTTCGGAAATCTTTGATTGATATCAAATTTTCACCAAAATCTACCAAATTCATATCCACACATTCCGAATGCTAAGCTCTATCTAACTAGTCAAATTAGAAGGCTAGGAACAGCTGCACGCTGTTAGGTCCATAATTACCTAATCAATCTTTTTTTCTCATTTGTTTTTTCTTTGTTGTTACTTGTTAGTCTGATACACCGACCACTGAACTAGGGTTTTCGATTTTGTTTGGTTCCCTCACAGTTGTGGCTCCTAAGGTGATTTACTTCTTCCCCCAATCATTCCCAGGCATTGCTCTCGGGTCTTTGACTTCATGTTCTGCTCTAGTCGAATTGTGTTATCAACACGTTCTCTTAGTTTTGGCCTTGACCTAGTTATGGAGACATCAATTTCTCTCAATTTTAAGCTTTAATTGTCATCGGCGTTTAGGAATTCCCCCCTCCCGTGGGTTCTTTATAAGGGGTTTATATGGAGAGCATTAGATATGAACTCATTTGTCTATTGATGTTTTAAGTTAAACCCAAGATCATTTTCTTATCAATCTCTGCACCCAACTCGCAAAAGCAGACATACCTTTTTATAAAGAAAGATTGATTAGTTTGCATTAATTGGTGTATCAATGACACTCGACTTGCAGAATATCAATCATTATCCTTATCTCTTTGGCCTGAACATCCATATCTGATTTCTCAATATTAAGGAAAATTATATAGAAGTTTACAAATAAAGAATGATAATTTTGAAGTAATCGGCGTATCAATGACACTAGACTTTCAGAGTATACCAGAAAAAATATATCTATCTATTTAACTATGAATATTAACTTTATTCTTGAAGGAAGTGACACTATCTCATTAACTTTTGCAACGTGCAACCTCCAAGTACCGTCCATTCTTCAAGCTCCCATCTATATCTCTTCGGTATGCAACTTTTGCACTCAAATGAAGCATATGTCGAGATGGAAGGACTTGAGGTTATAGCCTCCCCCGAAGCCCTGTATGGAAGGTGTACCAATGCACAAGTTTGCACTGCTTAATCCGTGGTAACCACAACCAGCAGCTACCATCTTCATCATTATTGAAGAAAAGAAGCATGCTAATGGCACATCCAGTGTCATTGAATACCGACTGATTCAGCAGAAAAGGTTATCGTTTCCAAAATTGAATGAGATTCACCTTCTAAAGATGTTTCCATCCTAAAAGATCTGCAACTGAAGTAGAAAACAGCACTCATCATAGAGTCGATAAGCACTACAAATGAATACATAACCACCAAAAGAGGCCCTTCCCATATGCGAGAAGACCCATCGCCATAGCTCAACGTCTTCACTCTATGCTCAAACAAGCCCTCAACAAAAGCCATTCCAAATGTGGATCCAAGAAATATGAGCAGACCCACCTGAGTCTGGCCCCTGATCAAAGCCCCAGACTGAACCAATGCCTCTGGTCCCGAGACATCCTCCAAAACACATATCACAATTGCAATGTTGCAAATAATAATAGCATTAGCAAAAACAACCGAGAAGATAAGCCCAACCACCATTGCGGCATATATGATAAGCTGAGGCGACAGCCCAAATATAGAACATGTGTTGCACACTGCAAGAAGGACAATCAAAAACAAGGCGAGGCAACCAACAACCACCATACACATCCACACGTACGTAGAAACAAGCCGCCTCCAGATTTTGCACATAATCAAGTAAAACTTGGACGCATCAAACTTCTTGAGGGAATAACTCCAATACACAGAGTAAACAAGCGCGGCTTTCGACAACAAGGACAATGTGAGGTACAAAGGAAAGCACATAGCGGAGGAGATAGCCGTCTCAGCAAACTTCTGGCACGAGTGGCTGATGAAAGGCCTCAAGGGGAGTCCACTGGACTTGGCAATTAGTAACATCCTAACAGTTAGTCTCTTTACAAGTGAGTGATCAACTAGCATATTCGACAAAAGCACGGCGGCAGACACGGGGCAGATTAACAAGGTAGCAATAGCCAAAAAACCCCAGGAATTGAAGCGGAGAATCCGTACCGTTTCCCTCAAGATTTCTAGGGCGTTCATTGAGTGGAACCTATGATGATTGTGACCAGATGGCTCAGGTTCTAACTCCAATCCTGGCAAATGGGTTTGTTCTTGTTCGGATCCTTGTTTAGTGGCATGATCTATTCTCATTTTTGGGGAACTTTCACTATACGCTTCCATTATCTTTCTTTCTTTCTTTGCTTGCTTAATCTAATCAAGCAAGACCCTAATATCCACAAACAATGAAAAAGATCTGATCTGATCTGATAGAGCTAGCTAGCAAGCTACATGAACCGCGCTAGTGTACAATTACAAATGTTGGCCAAGAGAATCAGATCCGGGCGAGTGTACCTGGAAAGCTGGGACCCACAATGGCGGCGGTGATAGGATTCAGAGGGCGGAGCTCTGCTGCTGCTGTTCGGAGGGAGACGACGGCGTTTTGGAGGTCTGCCTCTGTTTGGGGATGCGAGGCCTCTGTGTGTGCGCGTGTTTAACTTGGTCTGCATTTTATATGTGGCTCACCTGAACCTGACAGCTTTACTACCTGACGTCTTGAGACGGTGACGTTTTGGACTTGATGGAGAGAGAGCATTTTAATGTCTCTATGTCTATATGAATGGACATACTTGGTGCCGACTGATGATAGAGTTGAGATTTGACAAATGATCACATAAACCAAGTAACGCATTCCACTAATGACGCACCATGAGATTTCTTTTATTTTGAAATGATAGAAAATAATAATTAATTGAAACTCAATTTCGGAGTTTCTTAGATTAAAGGGAAAATGGTCCGTACGGTACCCCGTCTTTGGCTCCTTATAACTTTTGGTACCTGACAAAAAAAAATATCAATACGGTACCTGAAGTTCTATGCCCGATCGAGGATTGGTACATATGGCCGTTAGCTCCGTTACATCGTCTGCCAGCTAGCAATTTTGATCATAAAATGACAAGTTTACCCTTTATTCTTTTTTTCCTTAGATTTTTTTTTTTTGTGAACGTTTTTTCCTCATTTCTTCTTCTTCCTTAGTTCCTCTGGTTTTTTTTTTTTTTAACTAATCCTCCATCAAATTCATGCCAAACCCAACTCCTCACCCCTAGAGACTTTTGTGTCTTCTTCTTCTTCTTCATCTCTGCAAAAGACTCCATCTTTTCTCCTCCCCCAACTAACCCACAACCCAAGACCCATTTTTGACCCTAACCCATTTCACCTGCAATGCTCAGAAACCTCCGCCGCCTCTGCTCCCGTCTTCGGTGGCCGTCCAGCCGCCGGTCCCGGAACAAAGTCGTCATCAAACGGTTCTGGAAAACGAACTCCAAGTCCCAATTCGAGCACGAACCCACTTCCAACAAGTCTTCGTCGGCGACGGTTCACCCGAACGGCCAGCTGGGCAGGTCGAAAACTGAGAAGTCCAGGCCTATTCGGGTCACCACTTTCAACGCCTCCCTGTTCTCAATTGCGCCGGTGATTCCGACGCCGGAGAAAATCGAGCAAGACGAAAATGACGTCAAGGTCGTAAAGAACATAAATTCCAAAGCCAAATCGGAGAACTAGCTCATTGACATAATCAACCCCCAAGAGGAAAAGAAACAGTTCACCAGAGGCTGAAATCCAAGAAGCAGATCAAAGATCCAAGATGTAGATGCAGATCAAACAGTTCACCTTGGTTCTCTCTCTCTCTCTGTGTTCTTCGCTCTTCCTCTTTCCAGATCAAAGATCCAAGATGCAATTTTGAGAAACAAAAACAACCCAGAACTGACCCGGCTATGTTTTGGGATGGGGGAGTGATTGGGTGCCCCATATTTTTGAGCTTGAAAATCTTGCTCTTGAGCTCGGCTACCAGCGAGGAGGAAGAGTTGAGTGATGAAATCTGCCTCCAAGCGTCCAGATGTGGGAGCCACCGTTTCAAACCGGCGACGGACCAACGCCATTGAAGCTGGTGAAGTGTGAGGACTGAGAAAAGTGAAAGGAAGGTGCAGAGCGCCGTTTCTTTAGGTGGCTTTCCGTCCACCATCGCCGTTTGAAGCAGCCAAACTCCCCAATTTGGGGTTCATTTGGTGAATGATTTCGAAGACGAGTCGGAATTGGATTTTGGGTTCTGGGGGTTTGATTCGGCTGTGCATAATATTCTGATAGGGCCCTGAGCTTGTGCTCGGGGATCTGAGTTTCGGGAATATTTATAATGGCCTCGTCTGAAAATGCGCCGGAGCCGACGCCGTCCTCCCACGCCGGAGGAGACGAGGAAGTTATTACTCCTCAGCATATAGATATGCAGAAACAGAGAGAGAGAGAGAGAGAGAGAGAGAGAGAGAGAGAGAGAGAGAGAGAGAGAGAGAGAGAGATGCTTAGAAAAAAAAAAATTAACGCATGAAAGGACGAAAATACCCTTCAAAAATTGCCAGCTGGCAGACGATGTAACGGAGCTAACGGCCATATGTACCAATCCTCGGTCGGGCATAGAACTTCAGGTACCGTATTGATATTTTTTTTTTGTCAGGTACCAAAAGTTATAAGGAGCCAAAGACGGGGTACCGTACGGACCATTTTCCCTTGGACTAATATATAAAAGTTTCTAGATATGCTTGGATGGTGAACTTACTAGTTTTCTTTAATGCTTATTGGGACTACAAGATCCCAAATCTCTGCTAGAACTATAATTTGCTAGAAAAAAAAACTGCAAGGGATGAATTTAAAATGACTTCTTGATATAGCATCATTTTGCCCTTAAAACTATATCTGACGGCTGTGAGTAAAATCCAAACACATTATAGCATGTCATATTCTAGCAGAGAAGCCAAGTCCATGGTAAATTGGGATCTTGTTTGCCAACTTAAACAGCTAGGTGGTTTAGATCTCAAGAGATTGTTGATATGAACTCAACAGTTGTATAACCAGAGGCAATTACTAACTGTGTTTATGAATAATAAAGAGTCTTTCTAAATGTACCCGGCAAATTTGTATGTAGACCCAGTAAGTCTTTTACACCCAATAAAAAAATAGAATTTATAATTATACTCAGCAACTTTTCCAACAATACCCATAGCAAAACTCACACCCAGCAAAACAATCTCCGCATCAATTTTTGATTTTGATTGTTGCAGTGTGCATTGTTGGTGTAAAAGATTGGTTGAAGTTCCTTCATATTTCCAAAATCTCAAGAATCTTACTTATTTAGATCTGGAAGGTTGCGTGAATCCCTTATTTAGAAATCCATGATAGTCCCTGATAGTCTCATTTGCTTATCCACTTTACAAGATATAGATCTAAGTGGAACCATGATTGAGAAAATACCTGCAAACATCAAATATGTTTTTGGGCTGCGTTGGCTATGCCTGCAAACATCAAATGCACACTGCAACAATCAACATCAAAAATTGATGCAGAGATAATCCAAGTTTTGCTGGGTGTGAGTTTTGCTAAGGGTATTGTTGGAAAAGTTGCTGAGTATAATTATAATTCTGTTTTTTTATTGGGTGTAAAAAACCTGCTCGATCTACATAGAAATTTGCCGGGTACATTTAGTAGTTGCCGATTTGGTAAGCAAATCAATAATTACTCTTCGTACATAGTTGCATTTGTCAATCTAATACCATACTATACCAGTAAATCTGAATCAAGTTTGATCTAACACCCCTCTTTAGGGGCCATTAAGGACATCAGCGAGTCTGGTATTGTTTCATAGCCTCTGGTTTCCTATGTAGGGCTTAAATCTGTACAGAACAAACAGTTGTCAATGTCCCAAAAATTTTGCCTGTCAAACAAATTACAAATCTGATTACATCAGATATAAATGAAGTACTTAATTGTGTCTGTCTTTCTGCCAATATCAGAAATTAATCAATGGGAATCTAAAATAAAATGACAACTATGAACATGGATGCATAAAGCCATAAATTGGTGATCTTTAGAGCACTAAGAAGTAAGAACTGATTGAGGCTGCCGGCAGTGAGCATTTTCATTTTATCAAGACCGTGCTACACATAAAGCTAGGAGGATGTTTCATGCCTGCCTTCTTTATCCTCCTGTTTATATGTCTAGGATAATGTTTCTCCGCCTGTATGATAATCGACAATGCCTTGCTGAAGAGAATTCAGAGAGCAGTGCTGAACTATTGTTGTCCTTAGTCCTCACAAAATGGAGATGCCAACCAGAAGAGCAGGTCGAGGCATTCCACAGTTGGCACACAAGTGCGCCTGCCTGTGTCATATGCCTCTTCCTGATACAATGAAAACGTCAAAAGCAACCCAGTAAAACTATTGTTGGCTTTGTAATTCCATTTGTTGCAAAGCCAATTGTACCTTTCGTCCTTTCCCCAGTTAACATTCTAGGAAGGGTCAAAAGCCTACCTATATTCTTTTTTTCAAATCGTGTCCTAAACACTAGCTGCTGCTTCGAAGTATGAATAAGGCAACGTATTCACAATTATGAAATACCAGTGTATTGGTTTAACATCAATATTATAACAGAAGATTCAACGAAGAAACAATTCACTAAAGATGGCACTGGTGCTTCCAGGGCAGGGGCAAGCCTTTACAACAACTTCAATTCTGGAATCAAATCGGTGTGTCCAAACTTAATAAGCCCCATGTTTAGATTTAAGTGTACGTGATTGCAAAATAGAAGTCTTGGATCCCTCCTGAAGCTAACCGCTACTGCAGCCTAGCTTGCAAACTAGAGGTTATAGTCAAAAGAGTGGGTAAATCTTCAATCCAACATCCAACATCTCTCGATCTTATCAGTTGTGATAAATGATGGACAGGTCCCTGTCTGGAATCAATTATTGTAATAGCCCTTGGTGGCCTTGTTTCCTTTGTCATTTTTCTTTCCCTGTTGATTTCCTTTTGCTTTGGTTTCTCCTCAGTATTTCGTTTCCTTCTTGCTTCTGACTTATCTAATGTATTTTCCTGACCAAAAAAACAAGCTGATTAGCTGCATATTGATTATTGACTGGAATTTACATTGTTTTATTTATAAGGAGCAATGCGTAACAAGATCACGACAAATATGATAAATTACTCTTACACTGACTGCAAAACGTTGCGGCCGGCAAACTTCTGTAATGCTGGCTTCTCACTCTGCTACTATTTTGTTACTTCTCACTCTGCTACTATTTTGTTATGGTCGTTAATAGGTCAGATGTTACAACCTGCCTTTGCCTCTGTAGGATGTAGCCTTACTTTCTGCTACTTAATACATTCATCCGCCTTCCTTTCTAAAGCATGAGAAAGAAAAATCTGCTTGATGAACCGTCTGTACACTGCAGTTAAAATCACACATGACTCTCAAACAAGTCACGACCAACTGGAAAGCATGTTAATGAGAGTCATGAGACCATTTTTGCCAAAAGCCAAAACTCATGATACCATCCAATGGCTACTTGTTTGCTAAACATATGAAACCATCCAAAATCAATCCAGAACATCATGTTGCAAATCAAAACTCACCAAGTGTCTATCCACTTGTATTCCTTTCTCCATTCAGTAATAGTAACAACCACCGGAACAGATACATACAATATGCAAACCATCCATAATCTAACATAGCAGTGGTCATACTTCTGTATTGTCTTTCTTTTAAAATCTAGTAAACTGCTCAAAACAAACTGGGAAGCTTATAACTTGTATAATCTGAGAACAGATGATGCAAGTTTGCAAAACAAATGAGGATTAACAACTGAGGATTAGCAATGCAACTTAAACAAATGAGCATTAACAACAAAGATCAATACATGAAATTCTAGAAATCTTTTTTTTTTTTTTTTTAAGAAAAAAAATGTTTGCTAAACTTCATTGATTGCCCCAATTAAATTCCTAGATTTGATCAACGGCAAGAGCCTCAAATGACTACAACAGCTGACCAAGCTATCAAAACAACATATACAACCTATTCCAAGAAGAAAGAAAAAGATCTGAAAAGGCAGTATTCCACAGAAATTTACCAAAAATAGTTTCATATCAGCATTGAAGATCATTACTCTTAGCAGATGAAGCTATCAAACAAGAACAAAAGAGCCATAATTAATCCATAAACTTGAATAAAAGTGATAGCTATTCCACACAAAATATAACAATGGTTAGACAAAAAGAGGGATCACAAGAGAAGAGAGAGAACTAACCTGAAAGAAGAGTTGAAGCAAGTAAAACGGGGAGCAGGAAAGTGGCTTGCAAGTTCTAAAGTAAGAGGATGTTATGTTGCCCCTTGACTCAGCACAGTATAGAAGAGCGATTTCTGAGGATGACACTAGTCTAATTCTATATTTGTTCAGCCCCTAATGCGTAATGAATGGTCCCATTGATGGTTTGAGCTCTCGCCAGTATGTTTGATATTAGAAAGCATATATTAGAAACAAAAAAATTATGTCCAATGTATGTTAACAAATCCAGTGCGCGTGCAATCACTGGCACTCAAATCAGATCTCTCATTCCAACCCACAACTATTGATTTGCTTTTCATGTCCACCTCTATCAGGTGCATATAGAACTTTGTTTCCATAAGAGTATTGTTCAACGATCAAACCAGCTGAAAGCAGGATTTTTTGGTATGCTCTTATCTCTCATAATTTGTCTAATCTGTGCAGATCCTTCCCACTCATTGACACCTGCAAGTGCATTAGAAAGCTGTACATAAGCACCTGAATTCTCAGGATCAAGCTCAATGATTCGCTCCGCCATTTTCTTCGCAAGATCCTTGTGTCCATGAGACACACAACCCCTCAAGACTGATGACAATATGCTGGCGTCTAATTTAAAGGGCATTGCTTCGACTAGACTAATTGCTTCCTCAAGGCAACCAGCTCGGGAAAAAAGATCAATCGTGCAAGCATAGTGTTCAATATGTGGATCAATACCATAGTCCTGGTTCATCTTAGAAAACCATTTTCTTCCCTCTTCGACCAACCCACAATGATCACAGGCAGACAAAACCCCTGTAAATGTAATTTCATTGGGTTTCACATCAGAAAGCCTCATTTCATCGAAAAGAGCCAGTGCTTCACTTCCATGACCGTTTGTTGCATATCCAATTAGCATAGAATTCCAAGCCACTTCATTAGACTTCACCATCCTGTCAAACAGCTTTCGTGCATTTTTAACAAGACCACACTTGCAATAGAAATCAACAAGTGAGTTGGAGACAATTTCATTGTCCTCAAGCCCAATGATGGTAGCTCTGGCAAAAACCTGTTCACCATATTCAAGTGAGGAAATACTAGCACATGAACTTAGCACACTAGCCAGGCTAAACTTGTCCATTCTCAAGTCCAGCACATTGATTTGTCTGAAAAGATCTAATGCTTCAATTGGACAACCGTTTTGACTAAGGCCAACCATCATCGAATTCCATGATATTATGCTTTTACTTGGCATGGCCATAAAAATCTGTTTTGCATCTTCGACTCTTCCACAATTGGAATACACAGTGATCATCGAATTAAGCAATATAGTGTCAAAGACTTTGAGTTCACTAAACAATCTGCAAGCATCATCAGGGCTTCCACACTTGGAGAATGCATCAAGCATAGCACTAGCAGCAATAACATTACCCAGCAGCCCAAGTTTGCAGGCAAATGTGTGCATTTGTTGAGCATGTTTAAGGATGCCTGAGACACTAATGGCACCCAAAACACTTGCCAGCGTAAAAGAATTCCCACGAACACCATTAGTCAGCATTTCCTTGAAAAGAAGTAATGCTCCTCCAATGGTTTCGTTACTAATGACAAATCCAGATATCAATGAATTCCATAACACAACATCTGGATTGCTTTTAGTATCAAAAACTCTTCTTGCATCGTTCATTCTACCACAGTTTGCAAAACCTGAAATCATTGCTGAGAGAGAGTAGTCATCTGGCTCCTTGATCAACTTCAAAACTTGACTTGCACTATCCAAATCACCACACTTGCCATAAAAATTAACCAAGGAACTAGCCAAAACAGAGTCAAATTCCACTTGATCAGTCACAATGCGCGCATGAATTTGCTTGCCACAACCAAGGGCAACCAAATCAGCACAAGCTCCAACAACCGTAGCGAATATAAATTTCTTTTCATGTGATAGTGATACCTCCAATGGGTCCAAACTCAAATCCTTAAAAAGCCTCAAAGCATCTCTAGAGAGCCCCTTTTTGGCATAGCCATTGATCATAGAATTCCAAGCAAGCCAATTTCTCCTAGGCATGTCATCAAACAAAGCACGAGCAAGCTCTAGCTTACCGGCTTTTGCAAACCCTGAAACAAGCAAGCTCCAGGTAAAGTCATCCTTATGAGCCATCGAATCGAACAACTTCAAAGACTTCTCATGGTCCCCGGATTTCATACAACCTTGGATCAATGTGTTCCAAGAGAAGCCATTTCTGTGGGGCATTTCATCAAACAAGTTGAGGGTATCATTCATGCTGCCGCATTTAACATACATCTGCAGAAGCCGGTTTCCGAATGTAACAGTGGAGTTGATGAGACCCTTCTTGAGAAAAACAAGGTGGAGCTGCTTTCCTAAGGATAGAGAAAGGTGGGTGTTGCAGGAATGAAGTATGCTAACTAAAGAATGCAGTTCAAGATTCATTCCTTTCAACTCTCCTCTGCTCTTCAGCACTTTATTTTCTATCCCTTCTTGAAAGTTGAAACAAGAACAAAGAGAGAGTTATTTTTCTCTTCTTTTGCAAGGGGAGGAAAAAGGATTCTGAACCAAGGTCGCTCTGTGAACTGCGAAGAAAGCATGGAAGCGTTAGAGACTTGGAGCGAGAAGAGTGGGAACCCAGAAGATTTAAGACGGTAAAAACTTTAAACGGTAGTTTTCTGGCTAAAGTCACCTACGTAAAAACTTTAGGGATAAAATTAACAGAAATACTATATTTGGTAACAGTAAAATACATACTTTACCGTTTCTTGTAGGTACAAAGTGTTACCCTGATGCCTTGATTCTATACGGGTATGAACAAAGAAACGCATGAATGCTAGAAAACTTGTTTACTAGATCCAAACGTTCCGGTGATGTCTCTTTTTGGTGATTTTCTTAATGAGTGCAGGAATGTAAATAATGCAAAGTAAACAACAAGAAAGTAATAGTGCAGCAAATAAAGATAAACAACAAAAACGTAAGCCGCGGGAAATAAAGTGCAGACAAAGTAAACAATGAAAAGATAAATTGCATGAATGTAAAAGACAACAATGTAAAATGCATGAAAGATAAATACCGGTAAAGAAAACGATAAGATAAATGCGTAAAGATTGATAAGTGTTGCTGAAATATATTGAGATAAAATTTTAGTAATCGCGTAGAGCGTTTGGTTGAGAACCTCTAACAATGAATCCTATGGTCCTTTTTATAGTGAAGCTAAACTATTGAATGAAGGAAAAGAAGCAATCTTAACCTTTACAGCTAAGACCGCATTGATTACAAATAAAACAGTATTCACGTTTCTAATATTTTTGACGTTATCAATGATCGATGCTTTCATGAGCAATCAATCAAGTCTTGTATCTGATGATTGACAGTAATACCCCTTAATGCTCATCTAGTTAATTAATCAAAGCTTTAGTAATGTTTCTCTTGACAATCAAGCTCTTTGATGTGCTGCGGTAATTCATTACGCCTTATGGGTCCGCGGTCATTCATTACGCCTTGTGATTTATTTGATCTCAGTAATGGTTCTCCGAACACGTTATCTTCTGCCATAAATTTGAGAATCAACTTTGTAAATCTTTAAATTAGCCGCAGTCATTCATTACGCCTTGTGGGTAAGGCCCACCTATCTGTCACGTGGACCTTGCCAAATATAGGTTCAAACAATATTATATTTAGTAACAGTGCAATACTTGATCTACTATACTATTTGAGGTAAAAAAAGATTTTAGAAGTACAAAAAAATACATTTTGCAATAATTTAGATATCATCTACGTTTTTATCTCATTAAAAAATCCATAACCAATCCGTGAAATTTTAACATAATAATAGAAAAAGAAAATTATAAAATGTGTGTTGGGAGGGGGCCAAAACCAGAAGAGAAGGAATTGGAGAAGAAATGGCAAGAGTAACATGTGATTGTCTCCTTGTTAATCCATGGCGTTTATACTCTTATCATCCCCACCAAAGCTTTGCGGTTCCCTTGGTCACTCTCACCCAGACGAAGAAGCAGCAGAAGCTCACACTCTTCTCATCTTCCAAAACGAGGACCAGGGCTTTGCCATTCGACCTCTCCCCTCCTCCGATTGACCACGACCTCTTGGACACTGTGGCAGCAACTGCAGGAGCAAAAGTCTCAGATGATGGGATTATCGAAACCTTTGATAACGACGACCAGGCTTTAGATGCTGTCTATAATGGTGTTGCGGTGCGTATTCTCTTACTTCTTCCATTGGATAACGCTCTACTCTATAGCTTCCTTAATTAAATAATTTGTATTTGAATATGATTGAATTGTAACAAATCTTTGACAATGAGTTAACACCATACTGGTTCTTATCTCATGGTTCAGGTTGTGGACCTTTCACATTTTTGCCGGATTAGAGGTATATATTTTATGGAAGCTGGCTTATTTTGGTTATTTAGCTTTCGCCTCGTTATCTTCTGTATTCAGCTCGTAATTGTTTGCCAAGTGTTAGTGACTTTCTGTTTATTGTTTGCTTGTTTGGGTTAATGTAATCAAATTGGTGTCTAGCATGTAGCATTTGGTGGTATTGATGGATGTTTTTAATGTGCTCCTCTCTTGTGCATATCAATATGGTGGTTAAACATGGAAGTTAGCGGAGAAGACCGCATCCAGTTTCTTCACAACCAAAGCACGGCCAATTTTGAATGCCTTGATGAAGGACAGGTATATTTGGTGGGATGTAATCAGCAGTTGGTTGCATAAGTGAGCATAACACAAGTTTCTTCTTTAATTATTTCTGATTGAAATCCATAGGGATGTGACACCGTTTTTGTTACACCAACAGCTCGGACAATAGATATCGCACATGCATGGGTCATGGTAATCTATCTTTTTGATAATTATTATCTAATTGTTGGTTTCCCTGCATTATAAAGATCTTCATATTTTTGTTGTCAAAGCAGTTTATTTATTTTACTTTTTTTTTTTTATTGTTTTGCAGAAAAATGCAGTAATGTTAATGGTTTCACCTGTTTCCAGAAGTATCTCTGAAATGCTGAATAAGTAGGTGCATCTTATATACATGGTTAGTTTTATTGTAGGTAATCTTGAATGATTGTATCTTGTGGTGTACCACAGCACCATCTGAGTCTAAGGAATTCAAGGATTATAATCTTTCTTCCATTATTCTTAACTGGCAAGCAGCTGTAGTATAAGCCCCTAAGCTTTGATTAGTATTATTAGTCGAGATGCTAAGCCTATAGCCCTAGCTGTCCTCTTTAGATCTTTAAAGCGGACTCCTTGTATTTTGTTTTTTGCATTTTCAATAAAAAGCTGTTTCTTTCAAAAAAAAAAAAAAAATAGTAGTGGTTCAAGTCAATTTTTTGCATTATGAAGAGATTCCGTGTGATGAATCTTGTCAGCATGTTGTTTTGTCTGTAGGTACATATTTTTTAATGACAAGGTAGAGATTCAAGACATCGCTAAGCAAACTTGTTTCTTCGTTTTAGTGGGACCTAAAAGCAATCAAGTAAGGGATATTTTGAGCATTTCATATATGTGGTAAAGAAATTTTCATTCTTTGGCATTTATATTACTAACCCGAAACATGATGTTATTAATGGTTTCTAATGGAATGGAACAGCTTATGGAGGAGTTAAACCTAGGTGATCTCGTTGGACAACCATATGGCACCCATCAGCATTTCAGTGTAAGCATCAATCATTTTTTTGGTTACTTCTATGAGTAAGCTGTACAATCAGAAATAAAAGCCAGTATCCTATTACATGGCAGGTCAATGGGATGCCTGTAACTGTGGGAGTGGGCAATGTGATATCTGAAAAAGGCTTTTCACTTTTGATGTCACCAGCTGCCGCTGGATCAGTCTGGAAAACTATTCTATCACAAGGTGCAACTCCAATGGGCTCTAATGCATGGGAAAAACTAAGAATTCTCCAAGGTAGACAATTCTTGATGTATGCTCCTTCTCCAGTTCTCTAACTAAACCATGCTTTGCCTCTTACCAGCCTCATTGCTGAGGAATCGCCAATTCATAAATTGGTGAAAGTAATGGGGTTGACCACTTTCACTACATTAAAAAAATTTATGTGACCAGACTGCTACCTTCATTGATGCATACCAAAGAATTGGTGAGACCTCCATTGTAAGGAGGTTTTCCTCACTGATTGGGAGCCATTGGTTCATTTTTACCCTCATCACTATTTTCACCTCTACATTATTGCCTGTTTACTATTATCTTTCATTCTTTACTACATATTTTATTTTCTTTGATAACTCAATACAAATTTTTCCAATTGTGAGTCTTTATCTAGACAGTATATGAGTTTCCCTAAGAGTTGATATGTGCGGTGAATTTTTCTTTTTTTCTTGTTTGCTACTGAGAATAATTAATCCTTGGATTTGGATGAGTTTACTTCAGTAATTTCCTTGCACGTGTCTTTTTCCTTGGACAGGCTTTTAAATATGTAGTCCACGTGTATACAAATATATTTTGGGCTTGTAATACACACATGTTGTGGACACGGGTTCTAGCAACAAATAATGCATAACTGTGAAATGAAATAACTAGATAGAAATAGAATTATAACTATAGCTATAATAGGTGTTTTGATATTTTAAAGTTCAGTTCTCCAGGATCTCCTTGGTGATCAGCACAATCAACTTTTGCAGGAAAGCCAGCTCCTCAGAAGGAGCTTACTAATGAATATAATGTCCTGGAGGCTGGTCTCTGGAATGCGATCTCCTTAAGCAAAGGTATCATTCTCATTAGTCTAATGCATCTTAAACAAAATGTGAAAGTAGCAGGTCTGAATCTAGCCTTTGCAGGGTGCTATAAGGGACAAGAGACTATATCGAGATTGATAACGTATGATGGAGTCAAGCAAAGACTTTGGGGAATCTCTCTATCAGCGCCAGCAGAACCTGGCAGCATCATTACAGTTGGTGGGAAAAAGGTAGTAGTTGGTTCACTTTGTATAAAAAAATAAAATAAAAATAAAAAACATTGGAAAATGGTGACAGTTTTATCTTTCTGAAGCTGGTGGGAAAATTGTTGCTTTTAGCTAAAATTTCCAAATGAGCTTTGTGGTTGTACTGTAAACATCTTGTTGTGTGTTTCACAGGTTGGAAAGCTAACAAGTTGCACATCTGGAAGAAAGGAAAGTGAGTATTTTGGTTTAGGCTATATCAAGAGGCAAAATGTTTCAGAAGGAGACACGGTAATGGTTGGAGATGCTATTACTGGTACAGTGGTAGAAGTACCTTTTCTTGCTGGGCAACGGCCACCATCGAGAAGCTCAAGCTCCTGAGGGGCAGTGCAGTGCAATGAACCTCTAGATTCTAAATACCGTAGTTGTGCTTAATCATAGTGTTCTTGATACAGTTTTCTTTGTTTTTTTATTTTTTTTTTCGGTTTAATTGTTGTTTAAAAACAGATGTGTTCAACTATGAGGGAGATGTAAGACACAGATTTATGATGGTTTTATCGAGCATCAAGTTTATCTTCAGTGTCATTCATTTCTTTTGGTATTTCATATAGAAATGCAAAACGTGATTTTTATATGAGCACGGTATGCGCCACAGCAAGCAGGAGCAAACAATTCGAAAGGGTAAGAAAAAACTTGAAGAATATTGCTAACTTATACCAATACATTCCAAACATCAACTACCACAAAAATCTAAGTTGAATTCTACTAGGGATACCCTGTTTCTCTGGAACCCTTGAGAATTTAGGCATTATATAGGTAGCTATGTACATGAAAATGCAATGCAATGCAAAATTTGACTACTGTAAAGTGAGCCTATACTGTAAATTGGAAAAAATTGTCGTGTGCCATGAAATCCACATGTAGCTTGGTCGAGAATTTAGAATTGCTTCATTGCTTGTTACTGATAAGAACAATCTTGTAAAATTGAAACAGCTTCTGCTCGTTGCTCGTCGCTCAATTTTTGGGGAAAATTAACGAGACAAGTAATGCGGAGGTCACCTCTCTTTGTTGGTTCTTTAAGCTTTGGCATTCCTTGTCCTTCAATGACCTTTTCATAACCATGATGTATAATTTCGTCGAATGACAGACTCATTGTTTCACCTCCTAACAAAGGAGCTGGAAACGAGCAGCCTCCCAATGCATCCGCCAGTGGAATCTCAACAGCGATTTCCAAATCGTCCCGGCCTGCTCTTTTGAACAAATGATGCCTCTTTTCATCTATCAAGAAGATGATATCGGCTGGAAGGTACCCTGGTTTCTCATCCCCTTTCCCTTCGAATGTAATCTTGGTTCCTTTCCTCCAACCTGGCTGCACGTTTATTTTCAGTACTTCCTCTTCTTTCACAATAATCCTGCAGTCATAACAAGATCAATAAAACACTTTTGATCTTAAATGATGTTCAATTCTCTAGTAATCTTGCGTGAGTTTAGAAGTAACAAACCCGGCATGGTTTATGACATCTCTAGTAACCTGGATCTTCTTCACGCATCCATGACACAGCTCCTCGAGTGTGAATTCAAGCTTCTTCTCAACCGGGGGAGGTTTCCTTCTAGCAGTTGTCTGAGAGAACACAATGGGGGTGGTGCTCCTCCTGCTCGGAGTTCTTGATAGAGGTGTGGTAGGGTCCGTTTCAGATGTGCCTGTTGTTTTACTGGTATGAGGCGATCGAGCGGTAGATGGAGAGGCGGCAGGTGAAGGTGAGGCCGGCGTTGGAGTGGCGGGCGGTGGAGATGCAGGTGATGGAGAGGGTAATTCCGACTCAGACGGGTGTCTGCTGCTCGCATTCCTGCTCAAATTGCTGCTTTTATTGCTGCTCATATTCCTACTTATATTCCTTGATATAGAGGCAGCAATTTCGGCCTCCCGACTCAGATTTCTTGTTATAGAGGCAAGGATATCGGGCTCGGAGGGGTTCCTACGACTTGAAATGCTCGATAATGAATTCGGGGTGGTGCTCCGGCTCATACTTCTTGAGAAGGACCTTGGCGTAGGGGTCTTGCATCTTCTGCTACTTTTATTCCTCGAAAGAGTTCGACGCATGAGTAAGCTATCATCAATGCTGTGCGTATGATTCAAACCACCTACTGGTGTTGATGGATAACTAATTATAAAATCATTCTCATCTTTCTCCTACAGAAAAAACATTTAGAACAAAATCAGAAACCACCTACGTAACTACCTAGATTCTGTAGGGTGTGGATCATGCTTATGCATGCTTGTTGAGGATCCACAATAAATGCAAAATTGATATTTACATGATCATGCATGGAAAATAGGCTGTTACTGAATTACGTTGAAACACTTCTAACATGCATGCTTTTGTAAAAATAAGAAAGAATTGTCATTAAAAATGAGTATTACGTACCTTGGACGTGTCATCACTTTCTGAAATCGAACGAGAATGCTTGTTTTGGGCGTTCCATTTCAATAAAAAGGATTTGTATCCCTTGCAAATATTCGATATTCCGAGCATAGTTTAGATCAGCAAAACAATGATCCGGCTCCGTGTTGCTGAAGGTGTAAGGAGATCCCCCAAGAATGAGAGGGCCGGGGAAGGGGGAGATCGATCGGGTAACAATATCGGAAGAGAATGGTCTAGGGATCAAAAGATGAAGAAGCGTTTCTTTAGGAGGTTTTTTTTATGAGGCCATTCAAGTGTTGGTTTTTTGGCATGGGTGTGTGGGTAAGACAGGACGGAGAGTGTTGTTTTAATTTGTGAGATATTCCTCAAAAGGTCGAGTCAGTTTTCCTAATTAGTTAGTTTGCTTTTACGTGTACTCTTCTATATTTGGGTTCATATGTTCGGAGCCAAGCTAACTGTTTCATTTACTTCGTTATTATAACCCCCTTGCAACGGAAAATTCCTTTAAAGCTTTGGTGTTCTTTTGTACCAAAAAGGAAAAAAAAAAGGAGAAGAAGAAGAAAAGGTTTCGTGTTCTTGACCTCTCAACTGTTAGATTTGGTCTACAAACATAAAAGTCTATCGAGTTGATAAATAAATTACAGTTGGAAGTGAAGAGTATTTATAGCAACACTAGATGGATTATAGTATACGGTACATCTATGTACTGGTACATTAAGTAGAATAGTTCAATTTAGGGTTAAATACTGTTTATTCCATGTACTTCGATGAGAGAGGCATTTCAATCCCTGACATTATAATTTAATATAAAAACTCCCTGACCTCATAATTTCCCTCCAATAGGTCCATTCCGCGTTAAATTAAGAGTTGGCCTTGGGTGAAATGTCCAATATACCCCTCTGTTATTTCTTTTTCCTTTTTTCCTTTTTAATTTCTTTTTTTCCTTTTTTTTTCTTTTTCCTTTTTAATTTCTTTTTTGCTTTTTCTTCTTTTTTTCTTGTTCCTTTTTTTCTTCTTTTCGTTCTGCCTACTTTCTCCTTCCTCAACCCACCAATCCCATTCCAATCAAACTCCACAACCCATCTGTTTCTCTCCCCAAATTGAAACCAAACCCAGCAAAGACCTAGCTTGGCGGTGTATAGATGGACATCGAGCAAAAGCAAGAGGCTATGAGCTGATCGATCACTTCTTCACCTTCTCTGAAGCCATCTCCCTCCGTTGTCTCTTAGCGGATCCGCCCTCTTCTCCATCGTCGCCGACGCCATCTCTCAAACATAAGCAGATCCCAATCAGCTCGGAAATTCGCCGCTTAACCACTCCCCTCTTGTTTTCACAGCCTACTTGTCTCTCTCCCACTCAAATCCCACTTTCTCTCTCCACATCAGACCTCAATTTGGAAACTTTTCACTGAAAACTACCATTTTTTCAGACTCTGAGGTTTTTGGGTCTTGCTCAAAATGGTGATTTGGATTTTGGGTCTGGTTGAAATGGTGATTTTTGATGGCCAAGTTGACCAAAACCAGAAGTGAAGAAGAAGAATAGTGATGGAAAAGAAAAATGGCCGCCAACGTGGAGAACAATAATTGGGGTTTCGGGTCGATCTGGATTGGTTTGCCGACATGGCGTTACTGATGCAGCAGGATATGATGGTCATTAAAAAGGAAAAAGGAAAAAGGAAAAAGGAAAAAGGAAAAAGGAAAAAGGAAAAAGGAAAAAGAAAAAAGGAAAAAGAAAAAAGAAAAAGAAAAAAGGAAAAAAAGAAATTAAAATGGAAAAAACAAAAATAAAAAAATGAAAAAAGAAATTAAAAAGGAAAAAATAAAAATAAAAAAAGGAAAAAAGAAATTAAAAAGGAAAAAGAAAAAAGAAAAAAAAATTAAAAAGGAAAAAAAGGAAAAAGAAATAACAGATAGGTATTTTGGACATTTCACCCAAGGCCAACTCCTAATTTGACGCGGAAAGGACCTATTAGAGGGAAATTGTGAGATCAGGGAGTTTTTAGATTAAATTAGAATGTCAAGGACTGAAACGATGAGAGAGGCAAAGTACAGGGACTAAACCGTATTTAACCCTTCAATTTAAATATAGACCAACTCCCACATGGTAGACTAGTTTAAAGCCACTCTACTTTTGTAACGAGCTAAGTTTACTTGATGTATCAATACATAAACGTAGTGGGAGGAGTACTAGTTGAGAGAGATTAGAATAGGGTTCACATTATATTGAAATGTATTGCTCTTCGATAATTGATGGTTTATCATTATTGAGGGTAAAATGTTAGGATGAGGGGTAGTTTGGGTAGTCTATTTAGTGACATGTTAGAAAGAGAAATTGAAGGCTTAATAGCCAATTTGTTACCCTATATTTCATCTTAGTGTCAATTTGTTACCTTAAGTTTTATTTTAGCCAATTTGACACCCTATGTTTTCACAATTAGCTAATTTGATACCCTAAGTATTATTTCTGCCAATTTACTACCTTATGTTTTTAAAATTAGCCAATTTGCTACCTTTTTGTCATATTAATTTGTCAATTTTTTTTAATCAAAATATAGATAAATTTTGAAAATCTAATATAGGAAATGGCTAATTTCAAAAATTTAGGAAAGTAAATTGGTTAATTTTGAAAGCTTAGAGCCTTAGAGTAACAAATAGGGTTGTCAATGGGTTGTGTCGGGTTAAGGTATTTGTCATATCACAAGAGACAAAACCAAACCCAACCCATATTAATAATTGTGTCGAAAATTTAAACTCAAACCCAACCTATTTATCAAACAGGTTACCCGTTTCCAACCGGCTTCACCCATTTAATAAATAGGTCGTGTCGTGTTGGAAAAAATAACTCATTTAAGGATTAACACTGCGACCCATATAACTAAAAAAATGCATAAATTGATTAAATTCACTAAAAAAATCCACAAGACGAAGAATATAAATAATTATATATAATTCATAAATAATTAAATCCAATAATGATTAAGTAAAATATCTCAAATTGTCCAATCGTAAGACCAAATACTCCCAACGTCTAAAATTTCAAGAAGAAGTACGGGTTCACTTTGTGTTGGCGGGTTGACTCGCGGCCAACCTATTTATTAAATAGGTCGATCATGACGGGTTGACCCGCAGCCAACCCGCTTTTTAATTGTGCGGGTTCTACCCGCTTTATTTCGTACGGATTTCGAGTCGTGTTATCGGATCGTATCACAATTGACAGTCTTAGTAACAAATTTGATGGAAGGGTAGCAAATTGGTTAATATAAAATCTAGAGTAGCAAAGTGACTAATTTTAAAAACCTATGGTAATAAATTGGTTGAAATAAAACTAAGGGTAGCAAATTGACACTAAGATAAAACCTAGGGTAATAATTCGACAATTATGCCTGTTGGGGACATCATTGAGTATAAAATAAGTGTAAATTTGGTGTATGATGTCTCCTACTCCCTTATTAGGAGGTCAAGTTTTAGTAAAGGGGAAAAGTAAGAGTATCGTACCCAGGGGATTGAGTAACTCTACCCTAAACTAGATTACCGCGAAAATAAAACCTAGAAAACACATGCGAGTCTATCTTTTTACAAATTAATAGTCTCGGCCCTTTGGAAGCCAAAACTATCAATAATGATATTTACAATGGTAAAATGGTGAATCGTCTTTTGAATTGATTTTAATTTGGATAAAGGAAATTAAGTTGTACAAAAATAAAATAAACAAATAAAAATGAGACTAAATTAATGAGAAGAATAGAGACTTAGGCATCACAACTAACCTTACTCATGCACAAAATGTAACCCATATTTGATCTAATAACATGCTTTGACAAACTTCCCCTTAGTGCTTTGGGGAAGCTACCAAGAAACCAACTAATCATGCAATTCAACAAACTTTGGTAAAGCGAAGTTAAATTACACAACCTTAGTCCCATTTATATTTCATTAAAACACAAGTGGGCTATGAACCGCAAGCCTAACACCCCCTTAGAGTAATTAAACTCACGACACATGCATTAAGTTTAGAGTACGAAATTCAAGCAACTTAACAATACCCGTAAGAATCATTAAGCCACCACCTAAAGGCTACACATGCTCACGGATTCAAGAAGTGGTGAAGTTCAAGTTTCCGATTCATTAGTTTCCTAACCATGCTTTCTAGGTGACTAAGCTAGTAAACACATTTAGTAAGCATTAAAGTTTAGAAGCGCATAGATTCAAAACATGCATAAACATCAAAACATATGGAAATTTACATTATTTGCACATAAGTTTGGCTAGGGTTAGCCCTAGCCTCCAATTCAACTATTCACAACACATGTTATTACAAATACAAGCTAGCCATGAACATCAAATTAAAGAGAGGAGGAGAGAAAAAGAGAAGAACTACCCAACCTTCCACCTAGCTCTCAAAAATGTCAAATGATGAGAGAATTGCTTCAAGGTATGGGATTTTCGGTTTTACAACCCAAAACACCATACACATCCACAAAACTCAAGAACCAAGAAGAACAAAGGCTCGGATGTGTGAAGCAAGTGTTGTGATTGATTTAGAGTGTGTAGCAACTTCGGTTTTGGTGAAACCCAAGTGCCTACACACCTATTTCTCACACAAACTCAAAGAACTATGTACAAGGTATGAAAAACTAAACTAAAACTAAAGAAAAGAGAGATTTTGATGCTCCAAAATAAGGGAGCCAAGGGGATGCATGGTTTTGGGGAGAGAGAATGGGCTATATTAAGGCCAAAGCAATTCAAATCAAGAGTGGAGATCAAAAGGAATGAATGGCTAGATGTAATTGACAAATGTGTAAGCACAAAATGTGAATCTAGTTTTTAACTCTACATAGAAATGACCTAGAAATCCCATAGATATTTTGGTGGAGAAGAAAAAGTAAGGGTAGAAGGGTCATTGTGTAGGGGAACAAGGTAATAAATGGGAGACAAATGTGTAAGGTGTAATAATTGGACCATTTGTCATCTTTCAACTTTTGAATTTCAAAATAACCTAGACCTAAAGTCTTCCCACCTAAACTCTCTAATCCTAATCAGCTCTTTCCTGTCCTCCACACATATTCTCGGCGGGCCAACTCTGCCAGAAATGTCCGGAATCAGGCTTTGACCACCGTTGACCCATTTTTTGTCTGTTTGCGCACTTTCTTCTCATTTCTTCCTTCAATTGAATCTCATCGAGAGTTCGGAATTGACCTTTGACTTCTTCATACCAAATGTTTTTCCATGAGTGTAGATCATCCTGGTAAAATTTGAAAGCTTAATTCTCCGTAGTTTTCCCGTAAATACTGCCGGAATCCGTACAGGTACGGTTTTGTAGTTTTTGTCTTCTAGTGTAGAAACTTGCACCGATCTTTTGAAGTCCTTCCACTCCGAACTAGCTCTTGATCTCTTCATAATAAATGATCCTTAGGATGTCTAGAATAGATTTGGAAATTTTCAGCTCATTTGGAGTTCATTTTTTCAGGGTTCCACCCCTCCTTCCTTATATAGCTTGTTTTCTCCTAACTGGAGTAGGTAAATGTCCTAAGATTGACTTTTTAGTGCATTTCCAAGTTTCTCCATCATTTGCTAGCATGATAAGGAAAACATAATAAATATATATAAATACAGATTTGCTCACCTAAGGGATAGTTTTAAGGGACTGTGAGGGACAAATGCATCTCAACCACATGTATTAAATATAAAAGCAAAAATTATAACAACTTAAAACTGTGCATTTATTTTCAGCCCTTCCTCACAGTCCCTTAAAATTGTCCCTTAGGTGAGCAGACCTTCATATAAATAAACACAAAGGCTAAGAAAAAGTGCAAGATTAGGGGAATAATTACTAAGTAATTATGAACCTAACAATGCCGAAATTAAATGACAGGTGTATGAGTAAATAGTATGCATTAAATAGTCAGCAGTGTGTATTTACAACTGATATATCTAAAATAAAAAATAAAATATAAAAAGTGAAAACACTTTTATGCTTGTCCATGAGTAAAAGGAAGGTTATAATAAAACATTAATTTACTTTCTATTTTTATTTGGTGTTTTTTTTTAGAGCCCAAACAGGCCTAAAATCAAAGAACTTATTCATAACATTATTACAGAGATCTTCTCGTAAGTCTAGTAACTTCACTCAACTCATCAAGAAGGAAATTGATAACTAGAGGAAAATGTTGCTCCATGTACACGATGTTATCTCAGCGTTTGCAACCATATTAACTTCCCAATAAACTTGTGATGGGCATTTTTCAAAACTAGCCTTCATCTGCAAACAACTACTAATTATGCTCTTGAAAAGATGCAAAGTATCTACACCACTGATTAGCATATGGACTAAAATTTAGAGTCACATTCAACTACAATTTTGGAGACTTTTAACTGTAGGAGCCCAATGAGCCCAGCTTTGAGAAACCTTAGCAGACAGCCAAAGGCCAAAGCCAGCAATCCCAACTACAACAACTCTGCCGTCAAAGCTAGAAATGCCATCGCGCCCGCCGATGATACCACCGCATCCACTACCATCCTTGTACGGTAAAGTACAAAACCGGAAACTACCAGGCAAAGCTTGCCAAAGCTCGCTTGCCCTCGAGACCGACCAGGTGCAATCCATCCTCACTGATAGTAGATCACCGCCGTCACGAAAATCATCAGGGACGTGATCAATACCACCTATCGAAGTCCTAAAACCTAGCACTGTCGACCATGCACTGATCAATTCATCACTTCTACCCACATTGAATCCATTCGAATGGGACCGAAGCAATCCCGATCCTAAAACCAAAACTAGTGAACTGCCGCTTGATCTCATCGAATCTCCGTCGCTTTCTAAATCCACCACCAAACCATCATCCCGACCTACAACAGTGAAGATGATGAATATACAGAACTCACAGGAGCCAAAGAATAGGGAAGCACGTCAAAGAAATTTTCCTACCCTTAATCCAATCAGTAGAGACAAGAGAACAGATCCCCACCGTCCTAGTCGCAGACTTGTAGGTTCGATTCCATACCCAGCCAAGTGAGCACCGGCAGCCAAATCTCTCCTACGAGAGTCAAAGAGAGAAAAACCATTTTGATGATGAATAAATTAACCACCTAAAAACTTATTTTTTCTAACCACTTTTAAATCTAATATTTTAATTTCGTATTATGGTAAATCTATTTGAAAACACATCATAAAACATAACAATTGTAATTTTAAATTGACAATTAGTTTAATTAATGCACTAGTGAGTCAATATGCGCAATTTGGTGAAGTTTCTTGAGTTTGTGCCCTCCTCAGTAACTGTTAGGTCTATATTTATCTAGTAATTATTCTCCTAATCTTGTACTTTTGCTTAAACTGTGTGTTTATTTATATATATATATTTATTTATTTTTCCTTATCATGCTAGGAAATGATGGAGAAGCATGGAAATGCACTAAAAACTCAACTTTAGCACATTTTCCTACTCCGGTTAGGAGAAACCGAGCTAAGCAAGGAAGGAGGAGCGGCAGACTGATCAAATAAACTCCAAAAAGTTGAAAATTTCTAGATCCATTCTAGATATCCTAAGGATAATTTTTTTATGAAGAGTGTAAGTGCTAGTTCGGAGTGGAAGGCCTTCAAAAGATCGGCCCAAGTTCTGACTAAAAGATGAAAACTGCAAAACAGGATCTGTAAGGATTCCGAAAGCATTTCCTGCCAAACCATGGTGAACTAAGATCTGAAATTTTAGCAGGATGTTCTAAACTCATGGAGGAATATTTGGTATGAAGAAGTTAAAGGCCAATTCCGAACTCTTGGTGGAGATTCAATTGAAGGAAGAAAAGAGAAGAAAGTGCGCAAATGGACAAAAAATGGGTCAACGGTGGTCAACGCTGGATTCCGGACATTTCCGGCCAAGTTGGCCGGCCGAGAACTTGTGTGGAGGACAAGGGAGAGCTGACTAGGGTTAGAGACTTTAGGTGAGAAGACTTTAGGTCTAGGTTATTTTGAAACTCAAAAGTTGAAAGATGACAAGTGGTCCAATTATTACACCTTACACCTTTGTCTCCCATTTATTACCTTGTTCTTCTACACAATGACCCTTCTACCCTTACTTTTTCTTCTCGATCAAAATATCTATGGGCTTCCTAGGTCATTTCTATATGAAGTCAAAGACTAGATCCATAATTTGTGCTTACACATTTGTCAATCACATCTAACTCTTCATTCCTTTTGATCTTCACCCTTGATTTGGATTGCCTTGGCCTTTAAAAAGCCCATTCTCTCTCCCCAAAACCGTGCAACCCCTTTACTCTCTCACTTTGCAACATCAAAATCTCTCTTTTCTCTAGTTCTAGCATAGTTTCTCTCTAGTTTTTCATAGCTAGTTCATAGTTCTTTGATTTTGTGTACGAGAGAGGTGTGTAGCCACTTGGGTGTCACCAAAACCGAAGTTTCTATACACACTTTGATCAATCACTTCTCTTGTTTCTCACACATTCAAGCCTTGTTCTTACTTTGTTATTGAGATTTTGTGGATTTGTATAGTGATTTGGGTTCTAGAAACCGAAATCCCTATACTTTGAAACATTTCTCTTCTCATATAGCATCTAGGAGACAAGGGAGACATCTTGTTCTATTGGTTTGGCTCCAAAAAGAGTCAAACCCGTGGGTATATCACTTGTTCTCCACTATTTGCTCTCTTTTATTTATTATTTATGATGTTTATGGCTTGTAGTTGTGTAAATGTAAGTTGTGAGTAGTTGAATTTGGGCCCTAGCCAAAATTTTGCACAAAATAATGTAATCTTTATGTTCTTTGATGTTTATGCATGTTTTGAATCTTTTGGCTACTATACTTTAATGTATCCTAAGTGTGTTCATAGATTTGTCACTTAGAAGCATGCTTTAGGAAGTTAATGAATCGGAAACATGAACTTGATAAACTCTTGATTCCGTGAGCATGTGTAGCTAAATAGGTGGTGGCTTAGCTTATTCCTACGGGAAGAACTAAGTTGCTTGAATTTCTTACCTTGAAATTAAAGCATGATGTTGTGAGTTTAGGTTCCGGAAGAATTTAGGCTCATGGCACCGTAGACCATAATCCGGAAGATTTGAATGGTATAAAGGTTGTGTAATTTAGCTTTGTTTCAGAAGAGATTGTTAAAATTGCATGACTAGTTGGTTTCTTGGTAGCTTCATCAAAGCACTAAGGGGAAATTTATCAAAACATGTTGTTACATTAAATTTGGGTTATATTGTTTGCATGAGTAAGGCTAGGTGTGATGACTAAGCCTCTATTTTTCTCTTATATCAAAATCTCTATTTTTATTTGGATACTTTATTTTTGTGTACTTTTAATTTGTTCGCGTAAAAATTAAAATCAATCAAGCCGTTCACTACCATAATTGTTAATACCATCCTCATGATCTTTAGCTTCCGAAGGGCTAAGGTTGTGACTTTGTAAAAAGGTAGATTACATATTTTTTCTAGGCTTTCTTGAGGTATTCTAGCTAGGGTGCAGTTTCCCCCAATCCTTTGGGTACGATACTCTACACTTTCCCTTACTAAAACTTGACCTTCTACACTTGGAAGTAAGGAACATCATACACAAATTTGCACACTTTCATACTCAATGATGTCTCCAACAAGTTTTTGGCGCCTCACACTTACAATTTGCTTATTCTCAAGCAAAAACATAAACTAAGCTAGCAAAAACAAATTAAAAGGCTCACTTGCATCGTTGGTGATTTGATCATTTTCCTTAGAGAACCATGACTTAGTGGAATGACTTTCAATTGAGCAAGTTTAGAAACCAAATTTTCAAAATGCAAAGCTAATAATTGGATTTGGAAAGTCATGCTCAACATAATATATTGAATGCATATGCCATGTGTGACATCGTAAATGATTCACATGGGATTAACTTGAACCGCATTTGTCTAACCATCAAACTCACATGGATATCACTCATTTTCTCTTAAGTGTTTAATGGTTAGTGTTTGCACTCAAAACAATTCAATTGACATGGTTTCCATAGGCTTGCTCTTCCATTGTTTCTCCACATGATCATTGCATGACTTCTCTTAGATCACAAGGTCTTTTATTTAGGTTGTAATGGGGCTTAAGGCGGGGGTTTAGGAAATGAAGAGAAAGGAAATACAAATTCTAAGCCTCCTAGTAAGCAATTCTCTCGTTGAGTTCCTCTTTCACTAAGACTCTAGGTGCTTTGTAAAACTTTTTTTTCTTTTCACAAACCCAAAAACCAAAGGATTACTAAACTATTATTCCCCTTTTTCATAACCCACACTCTTTTTGTATTTTTCTTTTCTTTCTCACACTTTTTCTTTTTTGCACAACACTTTTCTATTATTTTTTTTGGTGACCCTATTCCATATTGACTTGGAATAATTCTTTTGATATTTTGAACATGTTTCTAGAGTCACCCTTTTCTTTTCTTGGCTACAACCCGTAGCTCACACACACAATACTCTCTACCCACCTCACACTTATTCTTTCAACACTTCCTCTAACCCATTTACAAGCACCAAAATATTAGGACTCACATTGCTTACCAATTAGCTTAGAAAGGGTAGGAAAATTGTTTAAGTTTAAAAGGGTAAACATTAGGGCTGCGCATTTTAGCCCGAAAGCCCGTAAACCCGAACCGGCCCGAACGGTGCGGGCCCAATTTTTTTTTTTTGATGAAATGGTCCGGGTTCGGGCCTATGTATTGCAAAAACTGTCCGGGCCCGGGCCCAGACATTTCTAAAGCAAAAGGCCTGTTAGGCCCGGATTATTAATAAAAAACACATGAAACGTAAGATAAGCATCGGTGCACCTCACCACACCATATCACTATCTCTATTCTCTAATATATAAATCCTAACCCTACTCTCTCCCCTCAATTCTCTCTTTGTTCTGCCGCACAAATCTCTCTTCTCTCTTCTCTCTCCTCTCTCCCCTCAATTCTCTCTTTGCTCTGCCGCACAAATCTCTCTTCTCTCTCCTCTCTTTGCCCAGCTCTCTTTCCTCTCTTCACTACGCTGCACAAGTCTGACCAAGATCAATCTTCTCCTCACAGCCGCTGTCTTCTCCTCCATGTTCTTATTAATTAGTTTGTATCTTTTTCCCATGTTTTGATTTCTTTTTTTAATTTATGATTTGGATGTAAATTCATTTTACTGGATCCGAATCTTGCATCTATCAAAATATTGTATCATTTGTTTTTTGCAGATCCAAATGATGGAGAAGCGTAAGTTGAGAGAGGAGAACTACAAATGATGATCACGAAATTGTCGAAACATATTGGGGAATTTCTAGATTTTAATTAAATGTTCATATTTGGAATTATTGTTTATTAATTATTAAGATGTATTGACTGTATAATTGTATTAAATTTTTCTTTTTATGGAAAAATAAACGAGAGGTCCTAACCTAGAAAGAGAAAATTTTCCAATTAAGTTTAATGAGGATTTCTCAGCTTTGTTGTATCAAAGAGAAACAACTCCATTCCTCTATATTAAAGAGCACAGCTCATTGATTTTATGTTTTTAGTTCGTTTCTTTTTACCAATTTTCAGAAATCTGTAAAATGGGCTGCAATATGGCAATAAACAAAAAACATGAATTTTGGGCCCGAAAGCCCGCAAGCCCGGCCTGAAATGAAACGGGCCGATCCCGGGCCGGTCCTTGTTAGTTGTAAAACGGGTTTTGGGCCCGAACCGTAAAAAACGGGTCGGTCCCGGGCCCAGCAAAATTATAGTTGAACCCGGCCCGTGCCCAGCCCTAGTAAACATTTGTGGTGGTAAAGAAATGAAAAGGCTAAGACATATTTTTATTGGCTCAGATTGGCTTACTAATGGATTTTCAACATTAAGGACAAAAGTGATTTGGCCATGGTGGATTCCTAATGCCTTGGTCTTCCCCAATAACAACTCATGCTTGATATAAAGTCTCGAAAGATTTGGAGCAAGTTCTAGATTACATGCACAATGAATTGATCTCACGATGAAAAAATTAGTGCATTTGAAACTTGTACGCACTCTTTTAGGCTCAAAAGCTCACATAATTAGGTATAAATAGTTTCAACAGATTTAGTCTTCATCTTTCCCACATTAATGCATCTAAAATGACATAGGCAATATGAGTTTAAATGCATATGAGCACAAAATGCCAAATTCATTTATTAAATAAGCATTGATCTTCAATCGCTAAACATGCTCAAAATCAATCAAAGTAATTAGACATAAGTTCTGTCTCATCCTCAGGGGTTATTTCGTTTTAGGAACCACACAAGCAAGCCAAAATCTTTTTCTATTTTTCAAAAAAAATTCAATTTTTATGGATTTTTCAATAAGAAAAAGAAAATAAATAAAAAGATAAGGAATGTAATTACTTAGCCTTACCACCTCACACTTGAATCACACATTGTCCTCAATGTTCTATTATGAACAATTGTAAAACATGTGCAAAGCTTAGGACCAAATAAAAACTTCCTAATGCTAGTAAACACAATTTATTAACTATTAACAATGGCCAAATAAGCACCTCACACTTAAAACATCATATAGTCCTTAATGTATAATAAAACTATTAAGATCCTATCAATGTTTTGGGGAGCATGCATCATTAAAGGCCAAGACTAGCATCAAAACAATTAAACTAACTACAAGGCAAGAGAGAAAGGGTAGCCACCTTACACTTGAACTTTGGATAATCCTTTCAATAAAAGCTAAATCTTTTATGTCTTGTCCAATGACCAAGGGTGAAAAGACTATTAATTACTCAACTTGCCGCAAGCACAACAACACAAAAACACATAGAAATTCAATCAATTCATGCTAGGAAAAATATAGAGTTAGAGAATTGCAAACTCTTTGAAGATCCTCCATTTAGCTTCATAGTGCAAAATAGGTGATAACCTCACAATGCCAAGTTAGGTAGTTGCCATCCATTAAGCTCCGTACACATAGAACGATAGGGACATCACACTTGGACTTGAACACACTAACCATGCTCTCAGCGGCTTCACACGTCCAACTCTCAAGCTTCATCTTGGTTTATTTTTTTCTTCATGTTGGAGTCCGCCAATCCGGGTTTAAGTTTAAGGACATTAACACGGTCCATAATGCCTCAATTGACTTGCTAGGAAGGATACTTCTTGAGCAAAACCACCTTACTATTTGGAGCCAAAGGACTTCTTGAAGTGTCGTAGAGGCAAGAACAAAAGTAATCCATGTATTCTCTGATGCTTGACCAAATGGGTGGCTTTCTTATATTCTTCCTCTTCTTTTCAATTGATCTTCCAAGTATCCTTCTTGACTCTTTCTTCAAAGTAGATGTGGATTTGATGCTCGGAGAAGTAGTAAGCGGTAGAGGTATGTGAAAGTGAGGCGGAGGGTTGTGAACAGTACCGCTTCCTTTCCAATCCTTCACTTCATCATAGAAGCATTGATCACTAAATGGTGGATTGAGAGGTAAAAGTACCTTGAACTCGATACTCTCATTGTGAACATGTGCTCAATGTTCTATCTTGCACCTTGGGAAGTTCTTGATGGTGCTCCTTAGATGGTGGAGGAAGGGAAATCCTTGATTCTTTAACTTCCTCTTCATGACAAGGCATGGAAGGACTTTCTTCCTCTTGGCAAGGCATGGAAGAACTTTCTTCATCTTGGCAAGGCATGGAACGACTTTATTCCTCTTCGGGAGTTTCGGCCTCTTTAGTGGAGGGATCATAGTACATGGCTTCAAATGTTGCATCTTCCTCCGCAAATTGATCTCTAAGTTCACTTGCTAGTTGCTCCACGTGAGCTTCAAGCTTATGCAGCCTTGAGTAGCCACATTCACTTCACTCTTGAGATTCTTGATTATTTCTTCTTGATTTGCTAACACCTTCGCAAGCATTACCTCCATACTAGACTTAGGAGATTCTACTTGAGGTGGAGGGGGAGGTGCCATAGTGACTTGATGTATACCCATCTTGTACTCATAGCCTTGCGTAAAATCCGAGGACTCAAGCCTCAAGGTGCACTCAAAAGGTGAATGTCACGGAGAGTTACACAAGGCACAAGCTTCATTGTAAGAAAACGATCCCTCGGCCTGGGTATTCCACTCTTGATAACCTCCACCATAAAAACTTTGTTGCTCATGAAAAGGCTCCCATTGTTGATAACCTTGTTGCTCAAATCTCCTTGGATCATTCCATACTTGGTTCCACTCTTGATTCCATTCTTGATTCCATCCATCCATGATTCAAATATGTAACTATGGCTTCCCAAAGGATTAGTAACCAATAAAAGCAAACAAAACAAACTAATAAAATTTAAACTTTAATAATTTCTAGAAAATTAGAACTCAAATTAGAATTTGCAAGTAGAAAAGCAAAGGGAAAAGGAATCCAAATTTGGGTGTTGTTTAACACTCAACTGTTCGGTAACTCCTCATGAAATACGACCAGGTAAGAGTAAGAAGAGATTTTGGTGGAGTTGAAGCTCACTTGTATACACTTCTCTCATTCAAATCTTACCTAGACATTGTATCCAATCGGATGAGCCTACTTGTGAAGAATGAATAAACTCGACGTTACAAAGATGGAATCCAAATCCTATTTACTTAAAAACTTCAAGCTCTAATCAAATTCTAATTTAAAGAAATAAGTCAAAGCACTTTATGTTTAAACAAATTTAAAAATTAACTAAAAGGTGAAATTGCATAAGTAACAATCAAATAGCAAATAGGCAAAACTGTCTTACCAATTTTAAGATGCTCAATTTAGTCTTTTCTTACCACAATTTACATATTTACTTATCCAAAGTACTTATAGCAATTTCAAAAATAAAACTACAACACAAAAGCTACCAAAGAAAGTAAAGATAAACTAAAAGAAATGGGTTCTCTAGTCCCACGACAACCTAATAGGGATTGCGTTTTACCTCAATCCCCGGCAACGGCGCCAAAAACTTGTAGGGCACATCATTCGTAAATTGCATACATTTTCATACTCAATGATGTCCCCAATAATAACTCAAGAAATGAATGATAATTTGGTGAAACCCATTGATCTTGAAGAAATTAAACTTGCATTGCATCAATTAGAGCCCTTAAATCTCCAAGTGGTGATGGCTTCTTAGGGTTGTTCTATACCAAATTTTGGAAATTACTGGAGAGGTGGTTCAAACTGTAGCACTTGATTTCTTTTCGTATGGTAACCTGGTTAAAGCTTTCAATAGGACACATATTGTTTAAGGTATACAGATTAGGTATGGGCTGTGATTTATGACCTATCTTTCGTTGACTATTCCCTTCTCTTCCTAGATGCTACCCAACAAAATTGCAACAACATTATGGAAATTCTCCACATGTGTTGCTTCAGGTCAAGTTATAAATTTTGACAAGTCTAACATTTTCTTTAGCCCTAATACCCTAGTAGATTTGAGAGTGCAGCTTTGTGACACTTTGGGGATCAAGAGGACTGATAATCCAAGGAAAATACCTTGGATTGCTCACCATTTGGGGGTTGTTCCAAAAAGGAGGTATTAGGATATGTCAAGGAAAGAACATCAGAGAAGATAAAAGGTTGGAAAAATTGTAATCTCAATTAAGCAGAGAAAGAAGTGTTACTAAAAGCCGTTGCATTTGCTATGCCAACCTACCCAATGCCATGCTTTAAATTTTCTGCAAACCTATGCAATGGAATTTAACTCCTCCATTGCAAATTTCCAGTAGGCTCTGAAGAGTCAAACAAAGTACACTGGAAGAATTTGAAAGAGATGTGCAGTTTTAAGCTTTCAAGAGGAATGAGATTTAGAGATGTGGAGTCTTTTAATGGAGCTCTCTTGGCAAAACAATGTTGAAGGCTAATTCAGAATCCCAATCCTTTCTGGGCTCAAGTAATCAAAGGAATCTACTCCCCAGACAGAACTTCATGACAGCTTTAAAATGGGGAAAGGCCTCTTGGGCTTGGTCTAGCCTATTGGAAGGGGGGAATGTTATTGCAAATGGTGCAAGATGGCAAGTGGTAAATGGAAAATCAATAAAGATCTGTGAAAATTCTTGACTAAGGAGTAACGCTTGGGGCCATCCTACTACAAACCTACCTATCCCAGTTAATGTTCCAATTTATATTGTGTATCTAATCGATGAGAACCTACATGGATGGGACACAAATTCCATTAACTCCATTGCCTATATGCTTAATCAGGATGAATTCAGGAGATTAGAAAAATATTTGTTGGAGATTCTTAATTAGGGAGATACACTATCAAATATAGGTACCATTGGTGTCAAGAAAGAATTCTCAAACTGACAAAGCTCAATGCCCATTCATCACATAGCTCAGAATCTCTAGTTTGGAAATTTCTATGAAATACCAACACACTGCCAAAAATCAAAATCTTTTTGTGGAAAGCAGTTTCAAGCTTTATTCCTACCATGCTAGCTCTGTATAAAAGAAAGATTACAAATACCTCCCCTCTGCTCTCTATGCCATCCAGCCCAGAATCAACATAATATTTGTTCTTCTTATAAAAGTAGGTACATAAGGTTTGGTTTGCTAGCCCCATCAGTTACAAGGTAAACCAACAGTCTATCACCAACTTTGATAGGTGGATTACTGGTCTAGTGTGTAGTAAAGTCTTTACTAAAGAAAATATGAATTGGATTCTTACTGATATGGCGTTCACCTATTGGCACATTTGGAAAGCGATATGCTCAATATTGTATGAGCATAAGGGAGAGCAGTTGCTTGATCCAAGGATTGTTGTTTCTAAGGCTGTTGGTGTTGTCTCAGAATTCCTGCAAACCAGTCAAAAGAACTGAAGTCAAGTCTCTAATCATAATTGTTTGGAAGGAAAAGTTCATGATCGTAAATGGGTACCTCCTCAATCAGATTTCATCAAATTGAACACTGATGGATCCTAGTGTGAGAAAACTGGAGCAGCATTTGTGGGTGTTATTGCTAGAAATGACTCATGCCAAGTGGTGGGAGGATTCACAAACCAAACCCATGCAAACTCTACTCTGTAAGTAGAATTGATTAGGGCTGGGCGTTTAAGCCTGAAAACTCGCAAACCCGGACCGACCTGTGAAAGCCAGACCCGTACTGGCCGGGCCCTATTTTTTTTCTTCATCAAAACGGTCCGGGCCGGGCTTTAACTTTCGAAATACGGTTCGGGTCCGAGCCTAGATTTTCAGAAATGAAAAAGCCCGTCAGGCCCGTTTGACATTAAAAAAGACATGTGTCTCTATACAATTGGCTAGCTATTATTTTTATGTTGTTAGTCTTCATTACTAGTATAGACGTCCCCACACCAAATCATTCTCTCTAATATTAATTCCTAACCCTACTCTCTCTCCTCTCTTCTCATTTCACTCTGCCGCATTCTCTCTAGTATAGACCTCCCCATTTCTCTCTTCTTCTTCTTTGGTTACAAGAACTCCATTCTCTCTTTTCTTCCTTTGATTCTTTGAAGCTTCTCATCTTTGAAATCCAGAACCTTCCCCATGGCCATCGTCTTCACTCACTGATCTCATCGCCTCATCTTCACTCACCGATCTCATCGCCCCGATCTCATCGTCTCACAGATTTCCAGAACCTCTTTCTCTCTCCAATTGGATCCTCCCCTTCCATGGATCCCACAGTCTGCTCTTTCTCTCCTGCCCGCCATGGAAGGATCAGTTAATTGATTCAATTTTTTTTTTTTTTTGTAGAAATCAGATTTGTTAGTTATGTTGTTCGTTGATAACTATATGAACATGGTACTCATATCTTTGTTATGTTGTTCGGTTGTTTTGGATTTAGAACGCAACTGATCTTCTTCTTATTATTATTATTATTTTTTCTCTGTTAATGGTAGCGCATTATAAGCCTTAATGCCCAGAAAAAGGAAATAAAAAGTATCTCTATTCAGCCAAAGCTTAATGGAGGCATTAAAAGCTTAATTACTTTGTATTTGGATTGAATATGTCGAGATCTGGAAATACATTAAAAGCTTCATGGATTTGTTTTTGAATTTTGAATATGTTGAAATCTGGAAATACATTAAAAGCTTAATGGATTTGTATTTGGAGTTTTGGACTTTGAATAGATGAAATCTGGAAATATAATGAAAATTGGTATTTGGGCCTGAAAACCCGGAAGTCCCTAATGGTTGCAAAATGGGTTTTGGGCCCGAACCGTAAAAAAAGGGCCGGGCCCAGCAAAATTTTAGTTGGACCCGGCCCGTGCCCAGCCCTAGAATTGATGATAATCTTAGAAGCTCTATCGTTGGCATCTGCAAGTGGATAGGAAAAAATTGTAATTGAATTAGATTCCCGAGTTGCAACGGATGAAATTAAAGGAAAGAAGCATTCTTACTGTGAGATTTACCCTATTCTCCAACAGATTAAGTATAAGCAAGCTATTTTCTCCTAGATTAGATGGTGCTGGGTTCTCGTGAAGTGAATCAAGCAGATGATTGCTTGGCCTCACTTACCAGGCAGAATTTGTGCATTGATTTGTGGGTTAACAGATTCCCAACTTCCCTAAATTGTCTTCATTCTCTCAAAGGATGACTTTCCTTGCCTTCCCAATACTGATGTAGAAGGATCGACAACGACATAACTCTCTAGTTTTACCAGTTTCATTCTCTAGCTAGTTTGCTTGTTTTTTTTTTCGGAAAGTGTAGATGTGTAGTGTTTATTTAATTTGGTGTAATAGGTTGCTATGCGAGTTTGGCTTGATGGCCTCTGTTTGTTTCTTGAGACTCTTAGGGGGGTGTATTGTATATGGAATTACTGGAACATTTAAAGAAATCTATGGAATTCAAAAGTTTGGGTGTATTCAATATAGACTTTTAACAGTCTATGAAAGTCTTGACGTATTCAATTAGGATTTTTAAAGACTTCATGAATTCCACCAAAATCTAGAGGTATTTAATTAGGACTATTAAAAATGAATAAAAGTACAAAGGTATTCAAAATATCATTTATACTTATGAAATTAGAAAATCATGGATAATCATGGACTTTATAGTGTTAATTATACTTACCAAACTCCAATAATTTTCCAGCCTTCAGACCAAAGATTTGAAAAAGTCTATCAAAGTTTCCTCTTAAAAAAGAAAAAGGTCTATAAAGTTATTCTCTCTACGCAGGAAGAAGTTGGTTCTTCATCATCTCTCTTTCTTAATTTTTTGTCTTTTCTCTAATCTTTTATGATATCAACGTTTTTATACCCAACATTTTCATTGTAGTTTTTTGTTTTTCAATTGTGATACTTCGAAGCCTAATAGCAATAAAAATGATTTATGACACCCTAAAACCCAAATATTATGGCCTACCCCTAAGACCTTGAACAGTGTTGCTATGACATACTAAATTTTATCTTATTGATTAATTATTCTCATTAATTTGAATTTATATTATGGTTCAAAGAAAGGTTGAACAATTGAATTTCAATTGATTGATTATAGATCAAGACATTGACCAATATTGCTATAATAAATGTCAATCGGTGAAAACAAAATTGATGAGAATAATTAACCATAAACATCAAGTGATCTATATAGTATATTTATGTTGTCACGAGATTAGGAATGCTCTAGACAGACTAATAATCATTCATTTGAGTCAATTTTTATTAGAAGATACTTGAACATTGAAGAGGCAACGAGTTATTATCTTGTTTTGTGTTTAGGCTGCATTTGTTTTGTTTTTTATTTTTATATTTTGTACATGCTAGGAAATCTGTAAAAGTCATTCATAATAAAGTACATAGATTTTCATGAATCAATAAAAGTTTGTTGCTAAAATCAATGGTTTTAACTTTTAAGAAATTCATAACAATCTATTAACTTTTTAAAGAGTCTGTGAACTTTTTAAAAAGTCTGTTATTTAAAAAAAATCTGCATAAATCCAAATACAAATACAATACACCCCCTTAGTTGTGCCCTTGGGGTCCAAGCTTAGTCTTTGCCTTTGGGTGTTCTTAATGGAAAGTTTCATTACAAACAAAAAAGAAAAGAAAAAGCTCTGGGCCATCATCGTAAAGCATCTCCAATGAGCTCCAATAGGGAGTTCATTAGACAAAATTTAGAGAGAATCTAAAAAAGTAAAAAGTTGCTCCAACCATACTTCCTACTACGTTCCTAAAATAGGAAAATTACAAAGAATTCCTAATAAATTCTACCAGGCACATTACCTCTCCAAAATTGATAACATCCTCAAATTCAAAATATGAGTATATTTACTATGTTCCACCATTATGCAACCTAATCATGTAATTTCAACAATTGATTTTTCAGATTCATGTATAAAAATTGTGTGTACAAAAAATCAATCAAATATATAATCATTTGGTTATCAAAAATGATATTATATTACTTTTTTTTTTTTTTTTTCATAAAATGACTAGCCTTACCCACACGGACACACGTACTATATATGTGTTTGACAATATTGATGATTCTTTTTGGGTAAATTACAAACAAATACCTGAATTGAAACAATTTGATTATCCGGCACGAGAAATTGTTTAAAAAGTTTCTGATGCAAAATAGCGCGTTTTGGTCACGCTAGTTTGTCTTGTAGTTTATTGTGACTGACACCAACGCAGCAGCCAGAATATTTTGGCCTTTCCTTGGCCTGCAGAGTACAGTAGAGTAGAATCAATAGCCGCCAGAAATGAGGAATAGGAACAGCAAGTTTGACCAAACTCATTCATCAATGGAATCTTCATCGTCCCTTCATTCAACTTTGCCCACAACAGAAACCCACTTTCTTCTTTCTTCCTTTCCATTTTTACTTTGATACTTCCCCTCCCTCTCTCTCTGTAATCCATCATCAACCCAAGCCTAGTTCATCCAGCACAGTCAGACTCAGGTATGATGAAGCTAGGTGGGTTTCTGTTGTTTGTGTCTCTCTCCCTACAACTCCCTCCCATCTCTACCCAATCCACAAACTCAACCAACACAACCACATCATGCCCCATGGATCTGAGCTACGTGCTTAGAATCCCCTTCAACTCCTCCTCATGCCGAAACTTCCAAGGCCCTCCCAAAACCCCACAAATGGACACCACCCAGATCCCATGCTGCCAAACCCTCTTGTCTCTCTATGGAATAGCCTTTGCCCAACACCTCAAAGAAACCACTCTGTTTCAACTCCCCGACCTATCCACCTCAAACTCCTGCCTCCAGAATTTCCAGTCCAGGCTCACCTCCCTCTCCCTCCCTTCCACTTTGGTCTCCTACTGCTTTGACCCTGCACAGTTTGTCATCGCCCCCAACATCTGTGCCCATATTGAGTCTTCCCAAGACTGGGTCTCTAAGCTCAATGGCACCACTGTACTGGATTCTTCCTGCAGACCAGACCTCACTGATCTCTCCTCCTGCGACGCTTGCGTCGACGCCGGCCTCAAGGTTCAGCAACTGTTGATCGCCGTAGATGGTAACACTTCTCACTCTAGAGATTGTTGGTACTTTACAATTCTTTATGCTGCTGGTATCATCAATGAGTTTGGACCTGAGAGCAATGGTGCTGCCTCTTGTATTTTTGGTTTGTCAATGGATTCTAATGTGGGCTCGCCCAAAAAGAGCAACACAGGTCTTGTTTTCGGCCTCACCGGTGCTGGGGTTGCCGTGTTTGTTATGTCTAGTTTGTTGGGGTTGTATTTTTGGTATGACAGGAGGTGGAGGAACAAAAGGGTTGTTGGGTCGAGAATGGATTCTGGTTTTGATTTGGATGAAAGAGAGGCTAGGATTAGAGTTAGACCCAACACGGGTTCCATTTGGTTTAAAATTCAGGACCTTGAGAAGGCTACTAATAACTTTTCGCAGAAGAATTTCATAGGCCGAGGTGGATTTGGTCTTGTTTACAAGGGTGTTCTATCTGATGGAACTACTGTTGCTGTTAAGAAAGTTATAGAGTCTGATTTTCAAGGGGATGCTGAATTCTGCAATGAGGTTGAGATTATTAGCAATTTGAAGCATCGGAATCTCGTTCCGCTTAGAGGGTGTTGTGTGGTTGAGGGGGAGGACAATTATGAAGAGAGGGGAAGTAATAGGTACCTTGTATATGATTACATGCCGAATGGAAATCTAGATGACCATCTGTCTCTTTCTCTGTCTAGTAGTCAGCGTGGAATTGAAAGGAGGCCCCTGACTTGGCCTCAAAGGAAGGGCATAATCTTGGATGTGGCCAAGGGACTAGCTTATTTGCATTATGGAGTGAAGCCTGCAATATATCACAGAGATATTAAGGCAACAAACATACTACTAGATGTAGATATGAGAGCAAGAGTGGCAGATTTTGGGCTTGCAAAGCAAAGTATGGAAGGCCAGTCTCATCTGACAACTAGAGTGGCAGGGACTCACGGGTACTTGGCCCCTGAATATGCTCTTTACGGACAGCTGACCGAGAAGAGCGATGTTTATAGCTTTGGAGTTGTTGTTTTGGAGATCATGTGTGGGAGAAAAGCTCTTGATCTATCTTCCTTGGGATCCCCGCGAGCATTCTTGATCACAGATTGGGCTTGGTCTTTAGTAAAATCTGGGAAAGTTGAAGAGGCCTTAGACAAATCACTGTTGAAAGAGGGGGACAGTGTCAATTCAAATCCAAAGAGCATAATGGAAAGATTTTTGCTTGTTGGGATTTTGTGTGCTCATGTGATGGTTGCTTTACGGCCTAGCATTTTGGATGCACTGAAAATGTTGGAAGGGGATATTGAGGTTCCACCGATTCCAGATAGGCCAATGCCTCTTGGTCACCCTTCATGTTATGGCGACGGCAATACTTTCAGCATATCACCAGCTTTGAGCGGGCCAAGATTACATAGTGGAGACATGCTCAGGTAATCAGAAAAGTGTGTGATTGTATTATTCCTATACTTGAACGATATAGAAATTTAGAAGCCCTGTACCATTTTATGTATTAACTAGGCATGTAGTAATTGAGAATGTAAATACGTATGATATAGAAACTCATAAACCAACAATAGGCTATACTATGATCTCAAAATGTGAGGACAGGAGTTAAGCCAGCCATTGTAGGATGGGTTACAGTATGTTCTATAAAGTTGTAAGTTATTGTGATGTTGTTATGTTAACAAAATGCAATCGAGGCTTGTTATGATAAATAGTGCAAATGACCACTAGAAAAGGGTGTAAGCAAAGTACTATGTATATTGATTGAGCCAGCTAAACTTGGGAAGCAAAGTTGACTCTAAGTGGTCGGGAGAAAGCGTCGGAAAGGGATGATAATTTGGATTTGACAATCATCTGATATCAGTGAAAACATTTCCTGTTTCATCCATAGTACTAGTAATGTTCAGTGGAAATGAATGATGAGAAATTCACTCTTGATTGTAGCTGTATTTCCAATTTCCATGTGTTGCAATATTTGAAGTAAGTTTCATCGTCATGGATAAGTCGTTCATTGTTGTGCGATACTAGAGAACTGTTTATCATCTGGTTTAAGTAGCATGATTGATATTTATGATACACAACAGGTTTATCGGAGAGTGACCAATAGAGGGGTTAGTTGAAATGATTAGCCCATGGTTCTCTCCCATCAGTCCGAGCTTGAACCCCTTCATGATACCTACCGGGCTATTTGCTAGTGTTTACTGTCTCTCAAAGATTGTAGGGTTTGGCAAGAGGTGCAACTTTGAGATCCGGGCCTGCAACCAATTGAAGGGTAATAAGGAGCCTGCGATTCAACTTCTTCAGGTTGTGTTTGGATGAAGGAAAAAAAAATGCTGGAATTTAAAGAAAACTCAGCATTTCACGATTCCACCACCCAAAGGTGGCTCTGTTTGGTAGCACTTTCCGTGAAATTTGTAAATCATGCACCAGGAAAAAAAACGGGGGAATTGGAGATGGAGATTCGCGACTTCAATCCCTCGGAAATACGCATTATCGTTCAATTCCATCCAAGTGAGATTTTCCGGAGTGCAAAGCCCTTGTGCTTGGTGGTAGAATTCCATCCAAGTTTGTTCTTCTGCTTCGATCTTTACTTTTCTTCTGAAGGTTCTATTTTTTTATTTGTTTTTTATTTTTTTTTTATTTTGTTGTGAATATGTTTTTATATCGAGTTAAATGGAACTGAATGAGTATTATGATTCTGGATTTCTGGGTTCTAATTGGGTTTATTGATTCATTGTAAAGTGCGTCTGTTATTTTGTGGTATTAGGAATAAAGGTTTTGGTCATGATGCAAACCCCACGTTTCAACATCTAAGATTTGGAAGCCACTAATCCACTCACTAGAAGCATTCTTGATCTCTCCTCCGGCTCCAATTTTCCCAGATATACTAGTATTGAGTACCATCAACATTTAGCTTGATATATCCCATGAGAGGCAGCTTCTTCCACATAAGCATATTGAAAATATAGTTTTTACTCACAGTAGACTTTGTTTGAGCAACGCTCCATTCTCCAGCAGCATCAGAGGTAATTTTCACAAGATTCCAAGATTTTTGGAAATTTGATTAAAGAATATGGCAATTTCTCCATTTCCTAATAAACTGCAGATCAAAGATAAAGAAATTGCACATCTAACACCATTTCCAAGCAAGGAAGGGCCACGCAATTCAGCCGTAAACCAATTACCCTAGGAAAGCTTAAAAGAACGAACAATGCTACCTGATTTATTGACGGATCTCCAAACAGCAAAGGAATGAGGACAGTCTCTGAAAAGGTGCATGAGAGTTTCAGGAGCATTATTACAGAGGAAGTCTCACAATTAGTAAATCTTCTTCCGACTCTGAAAAACATTAGTAAGTAGTTTCCTGTGAGCAGTGACCCAAATGAAGGTCCTGTATTGGGAAGGAATATTGACTTATTAAGCTTCCAAAGAAACTTCTAGGAGCATCTTTAGCAGACTCTATATTCTTACTCCTTAGCTATTTTATCTATGTTTAGCTTTTTGTATATTTTAGTTGTTGCACTAAACTCCTAAATGGTTTTCTATTATAACTTTTAGCTATCTCGCTCCTAAATATGAGAGCGGGATGAGTCTGTCTATAATTTAAAACATTCATTTTGAGTTATTTTAAGTAATTTATAAATATATTTAAACTATTTAATCTTCATTTAAAAAATAATATAAATTCAAAATTAACTATAATAGAGAGCACTGATACAGACGTATTTCTAAAGTGGCTAGCTAAAATGACATTTTTGTTGTAAATATTTGTGGATAATCATGTAGATAGATGATGAGTAATAGGTGTCTATCCCTATAGATTGGTGATTGATAGGTTGTAATTGTAGGAGTGATTGGATTGTAATTAAGCATTACCCTTTTGTGTACATCATGTAGTCCTATATAAGGCTCCTCATGGTGAGATGAATAAGACACACAATCTGATTCTCTGTGTCCAAACTCTCTCTCTCTCTCTCAGAAATTTTTCTGCTTTACAACACGTTATCAGCACAAAGCTCTAACCAAAGCTCTAGCCAAGAAAAAAACTCCCCCTGCTGCAGCCTGTTTGCACGCCCCGAAACCTCTTGATCGGGACCTCAGATCAAAAACTTTCCTTCATCAAAGTTGTTCGTCTCTGCCTCTTCTATTTGCCTTCCAAATTTCAGCCCTATTGGAGTCGTTTTGAGACCTGTACACCATTCGAAGTGGGAGCTGTCTAGAAGAGGCGAATAGCTCTTGGATTGGCTGAGAAGACAACCTTCTCAGTTCTGCACATATAAACTGAAGATTCATCCGCTCTTCATCAAGTAATGTTTTCCAAAATCTAATTTTATATTCATGCTTCTTGCTTATTGAGCCTATTGATTGAATATGAAAAATCACCATAATGCATGAACCCTAGCAAATCCTACATGATTTATTTACTTGGTATATGTATTTGTATATATTTGTTCATGTGTTTGGGATTGTTTGATTGGAAAAGAAAAGAGAAAAATTTATGGACTGCAAGTATATATCTGTAGTACTTGGTCCAGTAGTACCAAATCAATATCAGTAACATCAATTCAATAAGAAAAAAAAAAAAACCGGTTTATATAGTTGCTAGGATTCAAACCCAGCTAAAATAGGTACCAACTCAACATGTTGTCCGCTGTACCACTATGGCAAGTTAGTATGTGTTAACACTATTTAGTATTAATTATGCCAGAAGCAGATTTGAGGCCAATTAATTGGTGATTGATTAACCCGTGATTTGATTTTGATTGATTTTATCCAAAGCAGATTACCATTGTAATTTATGCTCATTACCACAATCACTTCATTATCACATTGAGACAATTCTGAATTATTGCGTGAATTATGATAGAAGAATTATGGGCTTAAATTTTGGTTACACTAATTTGAATTATGCCATTATAATTCTTTATGCTAGAAGCATTATGGGCTAAATTATTACGTGATTATTACATAAACATTATGCCAGAAGCATTTGCCAAATTTATTACCTGTACGTAATGCCAGAAGCATTAATGGGATTTGAACCCATTTCCTTAGGTATATAACCGCTGCATTAATATATTTATGTTACGATTTAATAACATATATTGAATTTGGTTATGTTATAATTGTGAATATTAATAGAAGCTGAGTTAGAAGCTCAAATCAAGCCCAAAGTCATAGCAACAAATTCGAGCCAGAAGCTCAGGCCCAAGTTGCAAGGCCAGAATAGAAGCTCACTACATGTTACCATGACAAAAGTTATGAATCTTCTCAAACTAGGCTCATCCAGTTAGATGCGATGTCTAGGAAAGGTTCAGATGAGGCCGTGTACTTAAGCGAGCCTCGCTCCACCTAAACCTCATCTTTCCTTACCTGGTCGTATTCAATTGGAGTTACCGAAAGGGTTGAGTAATAACTTTTCATTACATGGCAGACTAGCCTGAGCCCAGCAGGCCCACTCTCCCTCTGCAGGACCTAGCAGCCCAGCAGGCCTCACATACTCTTTGACTAGCGCATGAAAGCCAAGGTCACGAGCCCGCAGACTAAGCTCGATAGCCTTCACTATCAAGCCCACTCCTTCTTTGGTCCAGCAGAATCAAAATAAAAGGAAAAATGATTTCATATTGTAAATAGATTTACCATATTTAATATGTGTAATTAATTGCCAGAAGCATTTATTCACATAATTGTGTGATAATTAATCTGTTATATTACTAGCATACAATTAATATCTCAATTGATTTGTGATTTTCATTTAGCCAATTTGTGAGATATTATTCCAATTTGCTCTATTCAATATCATTTTGTTACTTGCCAAATTTTCGCATTAGAATATATGTGTAGAAAATGCAGGTATCTGATGAACCAATAGTTCATACATAAATCGAACTTGTAGTTTCGATAATGTCATTTAAGAAACTTGAAGTTTCCTTCATAAATTCACCACACATGATAAAACCAGTAGATTTTACATGTCTAATCTGATTTTTCATACCATGTTATAGAACCTGAAGTTCTCATTACTTGCTTATGGATGATATTACCCAAAGCACTAATATTATTTGTTCCTTTCCTGTAAGAAATGTCAAATCTCAACATGTTTGACTTTGTTGCTTTGGAGGTCTCCAGAAGAAACTATCTAAAGTGAACTCAAGATGTGAAAATTCATCTGACTGCAAAGAAGATAAGATCAACAATCAATGCTAACAATGTCATCATTGAGGCTTTTAATATGAGTGCCATAATTTTCAAAAAGGAAACATATGGAGTAAACACTCCAAGTTGAATATCCGATAAAGAGGATAAACAGACTCTTTGGGTCGCTCTGGAAGAGCACTTTCACCATCAAATGACCATTTCTTGCTTGAAGCAAGATATGATTGGCAGAACGAAATTAACCCATATGACCGTCTGCCACTTGGGAGGCCACGTAATTAGGCTCCACATGGTAGGAACCATGATGCCATAACTCAGCAAGCCCGAGTTGAAAGAAACACTGGTCCGGCCCGCTGCCACCAGAATCAGCATGATCTTTGTTATCGATGTGGAGGAATTGACTGCTGGTCCCGCACCTGTTGTGTGATAGCCGAAGCAGTAGATGAGTATTACGTTGGTCGCGTAACTCGAAATACATTGAAGGGTAATTTTCTATCGATTCCACACTAGAGATCATGGATTTTCAGGCAGTTACTGAACATACCGAGAATTAGAACTCGAAGACATGGGTATAATTGGTCCCTTGTGTCATATCTATTTCATCTTAATGAATGAAACATCTTCAGATTATTTTTGGTGATTTATCATTTTGGATTATGAAAATGTGGTTATGTTCTAATGTATTTAATTCAATAAACTTATTTATACATGTGATCCATTGAATTGAATAAATGAATAGACATATTTTGTGGGGAAGTTTGTTGTCTGGTTAAAAGTGCTATTACACACACTATACTCCCAGATCGGAGATGTTGTTCAAACTTATTGTCTATTCATACCTCTGTGACAACCGTTTCAGGGCAATCCAATCTGATAGAGGGCTATTGCAAAGCCTACTTTATGTTGTCCAATGGTATTGAACTTACTATTAATGAGGCCTTATATTCTCCACGTTCCAGAAGAACGTTATTGAGTATTAAGGATATTCGAACCAACGGTTATCACGCTGAAACCACTGAGAAAAATGCGTGGAATATCTTTGTATAACCTCCGAGTGTGCGACCAGAAGTGTACATTGGAGAATTGAAATCTGTTAGCTAGAAGCTAACTAATTCAAGCAACTACTTGCTATGGCATGACCTTTTGGGACACCTAGGTCAAAGTATGATGCACCGTATCCTCAATTCATCGCAGGTGCACCCCCTTTTGAATAAGGGTCTTGTATATAATGACACGCTATGCCATACTAGACCATCATATGCAAAGACTAGTACATACACCACCATTTTTCTGCACAGAATGCAAGGGAAATTTGTGGACATATCCAACCACCATGTGTACTAGTTAAATATTAATGGTTTTGGTTGATGTATAGACAAAGTGATCACATGTTACACTATTGTCCACAAGAAAACGCTGCTTTTGCTAAACTCTCACCCAGATCATGAAATTGAGGGTTCACCACTCGGATTATCTCATAAAGTCTATAAGACTTGATAATACCGGAGAGTTTACATCGAAGTCTTTCAATGATTATTGCATATCCCTTGGGATTGATGCTGAACATATAGTTCCCTATGTTCACACCCAAGATGGTCTCGCAAATAGAATCTTGGTAATGCGCACCAAGCTCCTAGTTTTTGTGTGGGGCTATGCAATCTTGCATGCAGCTATGTTGGTCCCGTTGAGGCCCACTGCTACCCAACCTTACTCCGCGTTACAGTTGGTGACTGGGTACGAACTTGATGTTTCGCACTTACGTGCATTTGGGTATGCAGTCCTCGTGCCAATTGTGCCGTCACAACGTACAAAATTGGGTCCTCAACAAAGGATGGGCATACATGTCGATTATGAATCCCATCCATTATGTGCTCTTTCGAGCCCTTGACAGGCAATCTCTTTACCGCTAGATTTGCGGATTATCACTTTGATGAGACAGTCTTCCCGCCGTTAGGGGGAGATAAGAACGTTACCGTTTCTGATGAACGACGTGAATTGACGTGGAATGTCTCCACTATGTCTCATCTTGATCCCCGAACCGCACAATGTGATAATGAAGTGCGGAGAATTCTAGATCTACCAAGTGTAGCCCAAAATATGCCAGACGCTTTCTCTGATCTAGCTAAAGTGACGAGTTCATATATACCTGCTGCAAATGTGCCTGCAAGGATAGACGTCCCTGTAGGATGTGTCATCCCAGATGGACGAGGTACGACCATGGCGGCTAACCAGTCATATGTCCCTGCCCTGAAGTGAGGTAGACCATGATGCGGCTGAAATAGCCTCACAATTTAACCCTACAAAATGTAGTTATCAGTATAGGATAAGCAGGGATCATTCAGTCCGGGGATTGTAGGGTACACCTATACAAAAAGGTCAATTAACAAATAAAAGAATTAAATGGGGGTTTTGAATTTTGGTTCCTAATCTACTTAAAATAAAAACAAAACAAATAAACCTATATACAATGATCGACTTCCCTAACCTTGACCAATACTACTCGGAAATTACTAAGTGTAAAAACAGAAAATCCATTTCAACATGCTACAAAAATGTGTCCATCTTAAATGCCTAGATAAGAGCCCAAATGAAAAGCCTCAGCGGATCAATCCATTTATCTGATTCGTTCTAATGTAGGCTTGGATCGGAAAAGTCTTTACCAAGCCTAATACTACTAATTTTCGAAAACACTCAGCGTAATTCTCTTAACTAGTAGTATTATCTAACCCTCGAATCAACTCACACGTGCAAATTAACCATTAGACATAGAATTTAACACGTAATTTCCAGAATCGTTTAACCATTGAACATAGTTTTTACCACTTTTTAGAACTAATTGCTACTTGTTTAACTCAGCGCCTTAACAAATAACAATTACTCTTGGAAAATTAAGCAAACACACAAGAACGCTCACCGTTATTCTAGCATGCAAACTTATGAACCTAACTCTGAAAATTACCTAAACACGTAAAAGGGCACAAGATTGTAAGATGCATCGTAAAAGAATTCTCGAAATTAACTCAATAATAAACTGAAAATCTCAAAACTATTAATAAAAATATTCTGAAAATTCCTTGTCTCCAATTACACAACTCGCAAATTGAAACACACAAAACCGAAATAAAAATTGTAAGTAGAGTCATAGTTACACTTTGAAGCTTTCCTCAGCGGCTTAGCAACACGGTGATGAACTCGTCTCTGCTATGGTGATGGAGCGTCCTTAACTCAGCGCCTTAGAGCTTTGTAGAATGATGGATGGATGGTGTCACGGTTTTGTAGGTGATGGAAGTTTAAGGAGTGAATTGGGCAGAGTCTTGGAAAAGTTTTTGGCCAGGAAGTGATAGGCCAGGAAATGATCTTGGCTCGGAAGTGATGCTAATTCTATTCTGGACATTGCCTATTTATAGGGGAGCATTGGTTGGCTTTCCCCACTAAAACGTCTCCTTTATGGCCTTAACTCCTCTCATAATGGGGCAATTCCTTTAATTTCCAAGCTGAAACGTCTTTCTCTTATTTATTTTTCCAGCTGAAACATCTTTTTCTTTTATTCCTCAATTAAAAACGTCTTTTCTCCTTTATTCTTCAGCTGAAAACGTCTTTCTCCTTTATTTCCCTTCTTCATTGCTTGGTCAAATGTCTTAAATACTTTATTTTATGACTCCATCATTGCTGTTTCCAAGAGTTCCACCAGGCAAGGTTTCCTACAACAAGCAGGAGAATATCAGAATTTTCTAGAGAAAATAAAATGTAAAGACCGCAAAAACAGTCGACAGTGAGGAATCCTGGTCCAGCTAGGATTTTTCATGAATTTTACTTTTTCCGCTTATTTCACTCCAAACACTCAACAAGACTCTAAAAACGACTCAATGACTCAAAACACGAAACTTAAGGGAGAAACAAGGCTAAAATGGGGCACATATTCAATAATATCGTCACACTTTTTGGTCCTATCAGACCATTAGGTTCGAAGGATTCTTATCCCCAGAAGAGGGTAAACTTGGCACAAATGAATCCTCTTAACATCGCAATCTCAAACCGATCCATCTCATGAGATAAATCCGGATTATGGGTCTATCCTAGAAGAGACGATGTTGGGGGACGCTCCAACATTTGAACCCACTCCCGAGAATAAAGAAATCTCGGTAAATTTAGTGAGATTTGGAATTGGAATGAGATCATCATCGATGATATATTAGTATTTGCGGTGGCCACCGAAACTATAATATGCGATGACCTCGAACCTTGTTTTGTTGATCAAATTCAATGAAGAGACGACTGGCCAAAAAGGAAATAAGCAATCCAGGTCGAATTAGATTCCTCAATAAAGAGAAAGGTGTTTGGACCTGTTGTTCCTACACCTCCCCATGTTAAACCCGTAGAATTTAAATGGGTATTTGTAAGGAAGCGTAATGAGAAAAACGAGATTGTGATACACAAGACTCGTCTAGTGGCGCAATAATTTTCTCAACGCCCTGTGGTTGATTACGAGGAGACGTATTCTCCCGTAATGGACGTCATAACGTTTTACTACCTTTTCAGTTTGGTAGTTTTCGAAAAACTGAATATGCAGCTTATGAATGTGGTCACAGCTTATCTCTATGGGGATCACGATACAGAGATATACATAAAAGTTCCAGAATGACTTAATATACCCGATGCAAATAGTTCTAGACCATGGAACACGCTCTTCATTAGTTTTGAGGCGTTCACTTTATGGATTGAAACCATCCAGACGGAGGTGGTATAACCGTCTAAGTGAATATTTAATCGGGATGGGATATGTGAATAATAAACTATGCCCATGCGTGTTTATTAAGGAAACAAGTTCCTAGTTTGGAATTGTGGCGGTCTATGTCAATGACATGAATTTGATCGATACTCCTGAAGAGATCAAGGAAACCGCAAAGCACCTGAAGTTGGAATTTGAGAAGAAAGGCCTTGGGAGAACAAGTTATTGTCTCAACTTGGAGCCCAAGCACAGTGCAGATGAAATTTTGGTCCATCAACCAAATTACATCCAGAAGATGTTAAGATGCTTTATTGAGGATAAAAGCAAGCACACCCATGGTCGTCTAAAGTCTAGAGAGAACTGTATCGTCCTGCAGATGATAACGAAGAGATATTGGTGCCAGAAGTCCCATATCTAAGTGCAATAGGCGCATTATTGTACTTGGCTTAATGCCCTAGACAGGACATCTCATTCGATGTGAACTTGTTAGCTAGATATAGCTCTGCGCCAACACGCCGCCACCGGAATGGCATAAAAGACATTTTTCGCTACCTTAGAGGTACGATGGATATGGGCTTATTCTATCCCTATGCATCAAGGAATGGATCAAACCCCCTTGATCCTCAGAATGATGCTCGCCTTGTTGGATATGCTGATATAGAATATCTATCAAACCCGCACAAGGCATGTTCCCAGACTGGTTATGTCTTTACCATTGGGAATACTGCAATTTCTTGGAGGTCTATGAAATAGACTCTTGTTGCTACCTCTTCGAATCATGCTGAGATACTAGCTCTTCATGAAGCAGTATGTGAATGTACATGGCTAAAAGCCATTACAAAGCATGTTCGAAGCACATGTGGACTGCATTCCACCACTGATGAACCAACCATTATCTACGAGGATAATGCTGCTTACATAGAGCAGATAAAGATGAGTTTCATCAAATGAGACAACACCAAACATATTGTAACGAAGTTCTCCTTTAATTAGCAACAAGAGGAGCATTAGAAGATTGAAGTTAAGCATATTTGATTTGAAGACAATCGTGCAGACCTCTTTACCAAGTCACTACCAAAGTCTACATTTCCAGAAGCATGTTCAAGGTATTGGTCTACGTAAACTATCTGAATTACCTAACATGTAATTTTCAGGGAGAGTCGAAATCAGGGGGAGTATCTTGAAGCATACCCACTTGACCATCGTGTACTCTTTTTGTCCTTCGGCCAAGGTTATTTTGTCCCACTGGGTTTTGTTACCTGACAAGGTTTTAACGAGGCACATCTTTAGCATGGTCACCCCACTTATACTACATCCTGAAGATGCTTTGATTCGACATATACATGCATTTGCTCATCTTTTCCCTTCGACCACGGGTTTCTCCCACTGGGTTTACCGGGCAAGGTTTTGTTGTAGCAACTCTAATGCATCCCTCTCGTAGACATACTACCTACTTATGGTGCTGATAAGAAGACTTCACCTATCTCTAAAGCTGTGATACTGCTACTCCACACTCAAGCGCGTTGTGCTCTTTTTCTCCTTCGACCAAGATTGTTTTTTTTTTTCTCACAGGGTTTTTATTACTTGGCAAGGTTTTTGACGAGGCAACTTAGAAGCGCTCAGCCTATGCAACACTATTGACATGGAATATCCAAGGGGAGTGTTGTAAATATTTGTGGATAATCATGTAAATAGATGATGAGTAATAGGTGCCTATCCCTATAGATTGGTGATTGATAGGTTGTAATTGTATGAGTGATTGGATTGTAATTAAGCATTACCCTTTTGTGTACACCATATAGTCCTATATAAGGCTCCTCATGGTGAGATGAATAAGACACAATCTGATTCTCTGTGTCCAAACTCTCTCTCTCTCTCAGAAATTTTTCTGTTTTACAACAATTTTAGCTAATTAACTAAAAAACATTGCTTTTTTTAGTGAAGTAAAAAAGAAAAGAGCAATAGGCATTTTTACACAAAAAATACCATTGGTAGATACTGTAGACATAAGATTTAATGAAAATAAAATTCATTAGTAATTTGGTCAATATTTGAAATTGTGACCGACCAATCTTAGTTGGCACCTGAGTCCTCCAAAATTGATTGTCGTAGTGGTGGTTTTCTTTATCTGTTCTCCTTTTTGTTGTCTAGATCACCACATCATGCTTCATTGTGACATTGTTAGGTTTAGGGTATTTGTCTTCATTATACAAAGTAATTAGATCAGAGTTTGGCTTTTTCGCTTCTTTGTCAGTCTATTCTTTTTTGTGCCATATACTAGGCCGGAATAGCTTACAATCTGATAAGACGGTGATTACTGATTACACTATGTAGTTCCTACTATTTGCCTAATGCACCAAATGAAGGTCGATCTTCATCTCCATTTAAAGTGTCAGTGGGACTCTGGCATGTGGAGAAAGTCATAGGCTGAAAACCAGCCATTAGATGTCAAACCCCAGATACACAAGTCAGAGAGCTAAAGATCAATTCCGGTACGCTGAATAACATCAGGGATTCAGGGTGGATTGGATAAAAAAATTTCAACTTAACTTTAAAAAAATTTACAGTAGCAAATTACATTTTGACGAGGAAAAATGTGTTGGCATCTTGTTTGAATAGTCGATCAATTGTAGCTTTGAATAAATATCTTTGCCTGAGGGCCACCTTGAACGTAAACAAAAGTGCACTTAGCGCCAGGCTGCAGGACTTTCTGCCATTGAGGAAGCTCATATGTGTTCTTCTGTGGAGTTGGAGAGAGACCCCATAACGGCCCTTCGAGGTTTCCAAGCACCAGCTTCACATTTGTTATCGGTTTCTGGGATGTGTTCTTTAGTATCACCTTGTGTCGATAATAACTTGTTTTTGCAACAGTCCATGTGCTAGTTATAGAGTGAAGGAATTTGATAGGAGGAGTATCTGCAGAAGATGAAGTCTCAAGTCAACAACCTATGATTGAGCATAGCCTAACAGGTTTTGTACTTGATATTCTATATAGTATTGTAATGGCAAAAGAAATGGATGAACAGTTACCTGATTTTTTTGGGGGTGCTGTTGTTTCAGGGTGATAGGCACTTGGTGTGGGTGTATGGGATTTTGGTGATCCTCTATTGAAACCTGTAATGTCATAGAGTTAAGTAGCACGACATTAGAAATGTTAAACCTTGGATTAATTAAAATGGAACTTTGCACTAATCATGAGTGATAAGAATCATACCACCATTTAAACTCTGTAGCTTAGAGAAGAGGCCTACTAGGGGACCAGTGCCAGAAATTGTAGGCTCTGTCCCTTCATAGTTGGAGCGGTCATCAGAGAAGTTGTCATTCTGGTCAGGACCTCCCACAAGTGCCCCATAGACGACATTAGGATTTCCCTCAGTGCGATGATACCATATCTCAAATCCTTGCACACATCCAACCACAGCATGAAGAACTGATATAGAAGGAATGGAAGCATCTCTGTGGTGTACATGAACTGGATACTTGGCTCCATACCCAACTATGTAGCTCATTGACTTGGGGTTTTTACCAAGAATGTAGTCAACCTGTGACTTTGCAAAGTTGAGGACCTCTTGAGGTTGAATTTGTCCTTCCGGACAATTGAGCTTGGCATTTGCAGCAGAGAGATAATCGGAGTAAACAGCTAGAAGAAATGAAGCAGAAGTAACATACTGCAAGTTGTTCCATTCACGCACGTATAATAAGCCCCCTGGAAATTGAAGTTGGTTTTTAGATACGAAATTAGTATCAAAGCAGGAAGGGGCTGAAACTGATGACATAGATTTTTATTCTTTCAAACTTCCGTTTATGCTAATTTTGATCAAAGGACAAAGATTTCTTTTGATTTTTCGTCATTAGATCTAGTCCTTGAATAAGTGAAACTAACCAGGAGTTGTATGGACATTGTAGCCATCATTTTTCTGCAGACAAGCACAGGCAAAGTAATCTGCTTTGGCCTGATATTGTTTCAGTGTGGAAGTATATGCACCACCTCTTCCCTCTAACAAAACCTGCATTGATGATATATAGTGGCTCAAAATCTATGTTTCTTTGAAGAATTAGGGGATCAAGCTTTGTAATTTGAATATCTGATAGATACCTTTGTGAGAAGGATTTGGACACCAGCATATTTGTTATCCCAAGAAAACTCTTTGACTGACCATCCAGTTCCACCCATATACACGGCGTTGTCCACCACATACTTGAGGTAGTAGTCATCATTGGTTGCTTTGTAGAGCCATGCCGCAGCCCATAGTAGCTCGTCCTTAAGTATCAAAATAATAACCATAGATAAGTAGGTAGCTCATTAGCTAGCTAGGTATATTTGTTAAAAACAATGGGAAGAAAGAAAAATAAAAGTCTTACGGAGTAACCCGATGAGGTGTAGAAGTCCTTAGCATCTTCAATGGATTCATCATATAATCCTCGGAATCTATCTGCAAATGAGAAAAGCTGCAACAGATTCCAATTCATTTTAAAACTTATGTCGCGTACTATTTATTAGTGTTATAATTTTTAAGGCAATTAAGGAAGGAAAGAAAGAAAGAAAGAAAGAAAGAAAGAAAGAAAGAAAACCTGTTTTGCATGAACTAGGAGAAGATTGGAGTAGGAAGAGTTGTAAGGCTTGAAAGCTATGGCAGCTGAGGCCAAGGCAGCTGCAGTTTCACCAGCAATGTCTGAACCGGGATGATTTTCATCAATTTTGTAAGCATTTCTTGGAGTTGTCATGTCCTCTGCACGCTCCCAACAATAGTGATCAGAGTTCCCATCTCCTACCTGAAAGTTCGATCAAGTAAATTTTTTCATCAATAACACTATTGCATTGGTAGCTAGATAACGACAGACCTTTAAAGCTTGAGTGTTAGAGAATGAATCAATTATGTATATCGAACTATTACGCATAATGGTCAACAACTCAATGATGATTTCATGGATACTTGTACATATGAACACATAACTTGCTGGCTAGGTCACCAAACTCCATCTATCTCTGAAGAAAATATGGGGATAGATATAGATGTATACCTGTCCCCAAAGAACATTAGGCTGTGGATGTGCTTTGATGAAATAGTCAGTGGCCCATCTAATGGCCCATAACGTCGGACCTAATTGGTCTAAATCTGTGATCTCCTTCCTGAACTCAATAGCTCCCCATGAAAGCATTGTCACTGTGAATGCCATTGGTAGTCCAAATTTCACATGATCCCCTGCATCATAATACCCTCCAACCAGGTCCACCTGATTACGAAAATTTAGTAACTAGTCAGGACAATCATGAACTATACATGTAAAACATAAGATGGATAAAAAAGACTTGATCATTAGAAAGATGTCAGCGTTTAGAATTAAGTCGATTAGTACCCCTTGAGCTAGGCCATCCTTAAGTCCTGAGTCACTGCGCCACTTGACTCGCTGGATTGGGGGCAGTTTACCAGATCTTTGTGCCTCAAAAAAGAGCAAACTCTTGTCTAAAGCCTCGCCGTAGTTAAACTCTGAACCAGTGGCTGCTTCCACACCAAGTAGCATTAGCAAAGCTAGGGAGACTAGTGGAATTTTGGTGCAGCTCCTCATGAACATCATGACTTAGCTAGGTAGCTAGGTGGCTTAGAGAATGCAGAACAATTTATAATCACTACTGTATAGTCTATATATGCATATGATATATATAGTTTCTCAAGTCTTGCAGTACCTTCCTAGCTTATGTAAAAGAACTAAGAGGGAAAGAGCTTATTTTTCTTGTTGAGGCTCACCAACAACCAAGGCAGAGAAGAAATTGATACCAATCAAATTCTCCTATAACATATAGGTGTAGTCCTCACGTTCTGCTGTTTATTCTATTATTTTATAGTACAAAACGATTACACGTCCTTTCCTTTCAGAACTGAAGTAGAGCTCCCCACGTTGATGGAATTGGGCATGTTTGACAAAGTGCTATTTGATTAATTAATAAAACTAATGCTCTGTTGGAAGGAGACAAACGGAGACTTAATTCCTGTATCCAGTAATCAAACATTCTTGCACGATCAAGGTACAAGAACCTCAGCATAACCTAATTACTAGATAATTTGCTCCGTCTTTTTTGGATCGCTTAGGGTTTTCTTGAACTTTGGGTTTTCTCAGTTTTGTTCCGTTGTTCCCAACCGGTGGGTCCCCCCAGTGCCGGCACAGGCCTCTGGCCTCACCGGTGAGTGGTGGTTGCTGCCGGGTGGGTGGGTGGTTGTTTCGTCATTGTGGAGAAGAAATAATTATGAACGATGGCTATCTGTTTTGAGGGGCATCGACAGGACGGCTTAGAGTTTGCTGCGCTAGATGGGAAGATTAATTTGTTGATCTCCTGCGCTGGTTCTGGTCTGTGTTTGTTATAGAGGGCGAAACATGCATGTGCCAAAGGGTTTCTGGTGGAGTTTATATAGTGAGAGGCTGGGTTGTTGGTGGTGGAGCCCTGGGTGTGATTTGGGATTCTGCCATATGAAGATTGGCAGTGGTGGTGGCTGGGAGCTTTGGGATGGTGGTGGATATCTCGAGGTGGTTTCGTCTTGGGGCTTTCTGTGGAGATCAGATTTAGTGAAGGAGAGTATGATGGTCCAAGTATCAATTCGGTGCTGGTGGCTCTTAGTAGTCCAACAGCGGCTCTTCTGCAGATGGTAATTGATCACAGTGGATTCCTTCTATATTTTATTAGGATTTTGTTTGTTTGGTTAGTTTTTTCGTTAGGTTTATTATGTCCCTTCTCTGTGGAGTTAGGGTTTAGGGGTCCTAGGACTATAATGGTGCTATGGTTAGGGTATCAAATCTATGGAATATCTGTATTTTTTTTGTGGCCAAGGTAATGGGGAAGAGTTCCTGCACATGGTTTGGCGGTTTTGGATCATGGTGTTGAAGGGGGCGATTTTCTTCTTGAGAATGGTTGCGAAGAGGTACGGTGACTCTTGGATTAGGTTGATTGTTGAGCCATTGTTTTGGCGTTATTTCCGAGGACTACATTTGATATTATCGGTGGCTCCTTATTGTCAATATGATGGCGGTTTATCCTTGCACGTGGTCTACCTGTTTGGAGATACGGTGTTGAAGAGGGTGACATGTTTGTTTTCTGTGTTGGCAATAGGAATTTATCGTGACTCTCGGGATTGGTCTTGTTTTGTAGCCCGAAAATTGGGGCGATTAAGTTGGTTAGGGGTTAGGCCCGTTTGGCTCATGGATGTCATAATTGATGACGGACCCGTAGCTAAGGTTGGTTTTAGGGAGGAGAGTGGGGAACCTATGTCCACCACCGGTCATTCCCATATTATGTAATCTTTTAAAGTTTGGAATAAAGTCCGTTTTTCTTCTCAAAAAAAAAAAAAAAAAAGGTACAAGAACCTCAACTCGAAATATTCTCAACGGGAAGACAAAATCTAACATATATAGATTCATTATGCATCTGAAACAAGATATACAAAGATACGGTGAAGACTTGGATGGAAAATGATTATGGTCAATATAACAACAGTGCATTCTAACATGTCTAACAAAATCTCACAGCTAAGTGCATTTGTTAATTCAAGAGATAAAAAGCTTGAAGGGAGTGCAATAGGATTGTTCAAGGTTCTTCTTCTTTTTGTTAATTCAAGAGATAAAAGATTGAAGGAAGTGCAGTAGGGTTGTTAAAGGTTCTTTCTTATTCTTCTTAGAGGAGAATGGGTTTCAAAGAGAGAGAATCTGCCAAATCTGTGAGCTAATAAATTTGGTCATCTGGGAGCTTTAGTCATCGTATGAACTTGTTACCATTCCATAATCATTCCAATCTTTTCTTCTCTTCAACCCAGTCTCAGATCTTCATCAATCAAAGACCGGCAAACAAAATTAGGAATTCTCTCTTTTGTCTCTTCACCAAATCTAAAGTAACCCACAAATAATAAATCAAACACACCCAGAAGTCCAAAGTAATCTAATTTGGATTTCTAATGTTTGTGATAGAAATCAAAACAGAAAAAATAAGGAAATGAAAATCGAAAATCTGTGACCTCTTTGCTTGCTTAGACGAGATGTCGCCAAGGCTGATCACGCTTTTGGTGCCTATTTGGTTTCCCATGGGTAGTGATAACTAAATTTTGGATGTGCTTCATAGGATTTTGAAAGATTGAATTGCTTATGTAATGACTGTTTTTGTCAGCCTCACGTGGACAGGTCGTTACTTAATTCTGCTGAATTATCAAAGAATTGACATATAGTATCAAAAAAAAAAAAAATGCAATAAAGTTACATAAACTACCAAACCTATTTTGTAATTTAGAAAATACAATCTCATTTTCTTTTCTTTTTTTTACTTTTAAAATTGGATTTTAGAAAATTATTTCGAAAACATTCCCTAACATGCCCCTATACTCAGGCTTAGTTATAGACTAGCTAAAAAGGCACGCGCGATGTTGCAGGTCTTGTAGTCCCAGTAATAATTGGTGTATTGTTTCCAAAAAAAACGGAATGAGAAAACAAAGAAGAATAGCCAAAAAGCTTTTATGTACATTGATCAACTGATGTACAAAATGTCTGCTGTTGTAATGCTAATGGTCCTTGAAAAACAATCAATGTAAATGTCTCACTAGGAAAACTATTGACAGCAACTGTAATTCCACTGCCGTATCTTAACCCAGATAAAGGAGTCACACTTACAGAGGCCATGAGCACAATCAAGAACTAAAGTAATTGTCTTCTAGATTCCCTTTCTTACCTCAATTAAAACAAATCTTACCTGCAGAAAACATATTAACATTAAACAATGCAAATTATGTTAAACCATTATGTCAAACCATTATGGCCAGCTCTTGAGATGCAACACATTTCACATAGGGTGCAAAAACATGACATAAAGTGCCATTATCAAATATACATAAAGCAAGATAAAAGGAAATTTAAGTTGACCGATGTGCTACAGTTCCTTTCGTTAATGAAATTTCTCTATTGGTGGAAGGAGTTGTATGGATATTACACAAAAAGAGTCACCAGACAAACATCAAATTATGAAATTGTTTTCAGAGAGAGAGAGCAATAATTTGATGCAGCTAAAAATAGAAGATTAGATTGAAGACTTAATGAATCATCCGGAAGCTTAATGGACAACAAAAAGTGCAATTAAAACGATATTTAAAGGAAAAATTTGAGCTCAGAAGAACTGAGCAAGCACAAAACAAAGGCAATGACTTCAGAGATACCAAAAGGAAGCAGCAAAAAAAAAAAAAAAAATTTCAAACATATTGGCAAGCTTAAATGAATCCTGAAGAGTGAACAACTACCACATTTCTAAACCTAGCCTTACTACCATACACCCTTTTCTAAATGTAAAGAGCAGTAAACAAAATTGAAATTAAATTTATGATTCAAAGCTAATGCTCGCAGTATAACTTTAGCCAACCGATAGGATTCCCATGAACAAAAATATACTTGGAACACAGAGAAGAACAATATAGACTCCCTCTGCAATTGATTTCTCTATCTTCTGAGAAAGGAAACATTTTTCTAACAATTTCAATTCTAACAGTAAAAGTGTAAAATTCTCATTCTAACAGTATGAACACCAAATAAATAGACTAATAGCAATAGTAAAAAACACCTAGTAAAATCCAAAGTAAGGCGCAATTCTGCACTGAAAACAAAAGATACTTTAACTGAATTTTGAGTGAGAACAATTACAATTCCAAAGTTTTGTTTTGAGCTTCAATCTTCTAAAGCACTTCATTAAGTGCTTTCCTTTGAGGTTCAGCTTTCTTAAGCTCTTTGTTCTGAGCCTCGCTATGCAGAATCTTTTTTCAAAGCTCTTCCTTTTGAGCTATACTCTTCTCAAGATTTTCCTGAAGCTCTTTCTATTGAGATCCCTTATGCGCAAGGTTTATCCTAAGATCATTTATTTGAGTGTCGGAGTTTGTAAAGACTTTTCCCTGCTCTAAGAAGGCCTCTCCATAGGGATGAGGTACATTTTGTTGCAATTTTCCTAATAGTGCACAGGGATGAGGTACATTTTGTTTCTTTATTATCAACATAAGAATATAAAGTAATATTGCAATCCTTTTCCAAAGGGAAAGCTAAAAGAACATAGTTGCGCTTCTTAAAATTGAATCCTCATCTGAAACTCCTCCATGTACATACCACACACTACACAGTTCTTTAAATTCCAATTACTCTAAATCCTATCTGGCTACTTCCCCTAAAGAACTTCCAATTCACCTAAACCATATATGCCTACGCTAAACTGAACACCAGAACATCACAGAGAGTGGGTGGATTAAAGCTTTCATATCACAGCACACTACACTTATGAAACATAAAAATCAAATTTCACCCAACAAAATTAAACAATCATTGAAGTCAAAGTTAACAGACAAAGAAAGAAATGAACAACCTGTGTGACTTCTACAGAGGTAACCCAAATGACTAAACCCTAAGCAAAGTTGGGTCCAAATTGAACAAAAAGTAATAGTAACACAAATCATTTTTTTATATTGATCATCTAACATACTTTTCATAAACATTAATCATTTCGATGTCACTGGAGTACAACCAAGAAATCATCTATAGGCTATACTTTCCATAAAAATATCTTCATGGCTTCAATAGGGTTCTATTTACATTGTCTGATAAACTGAAGAGATAACAAAAAAAATCAAACCAACACCACTGAAATCTAGAAAACAAAAATCTGATGAAGAAAAAGCAAGAACAGAACCATATAGAAAACAAACCTCTTTTCTTTTTTCTATTTCTTTGTTTCTTCTCTCTTAGTTTGAACTTGAACATTCTAGAAAATCTCTCTCTTTCTCACTGTGGAGAGCTTTTGCATGTCCCAGCAACATGCTTCTTCTTTAGGACTTCTATCAGGCTATTTGCATAAATATAAGGACTGGTAGGCATCCCTGGAGAAAAGTAAATAGTTAAGTTATGGAGGTCAAGGCAGAAGCTTTTCAATATTGTCACATGAAAAGTTGATATCTGAATCAAACAAAACAAATAAGACTCAAGGACAATGTACAATTTCAATATCCGGTTTTCAAATCTTATGAAGGTGGTTCATTTTTCAAGTTCAGTGATTCAACTTAACACCTATTCATCGAGTTCCATAGAAGGCCACAGTCACTGCTACAATATTATGGTTTTTCCTCTGATAAAGCCAGGCATAAGTATCATTAACTGTAGCCCTAAACCCTAGAACATAACAAAAAGTTGCAGTAGAGCATCTAAATCAGTTAAAATGACTGCATTCAATTCCTAATAAACTTAATTTTCAGGTTACAACAAACCTCCTTGAAGAAAAAAATGTGCTTTGTATTGTCTCCATACTCTGGCTCCTAGATGTCAAGAAAATAACGTCAAACAAAAATCTGATCCAAACCAGCCATGAGAGACCATGGAATACCATTTAGCCTTCCTCATATGCCTTATCAGCATATATTGCAAGGAGCTTATCATGAAAGTAGAGGTATATGGTAAGCTAACCCAGAAACAGAAATGTGAAGAACACGTACCCCCAAGAGCTCAGAAAAAATGTTACAAAATTACATGCATTCGGATAAAGAAATAAGTGTATCCCTCAAATTAATCATATTGCATAAACAAAATTCATTTGAAAAGGATGAACTGAGCAACCTAGAATCAATATATTTAACAAACTAGAGCACAGGCTATGGCTCCCAAAAAAAAAAAAAAGATAGCCATAGTAAAAGGTGGTAGCTTCCTTCTCACTTTGATGTTTGCCGAATCTTGAGCACGTGATGGAGAGTTTTGTATTTAGAGAGGTCGCTCCGGAAGACTAATGAAGAAGTCTCAGAACGAGAAGCGGTGGATTGCAGGTTTTAGCAGATGAATAGGTGGCTTGAGGAAGTCGTAGCACGTAGGAGAAAGCAACAGGTGGTAGGGGCAAATGAGTGTGATTTGATTGGAAGGGAGGGGCAAAATCATCAGAGCACTATTCATAAGAAATCACTGTTCACAAGGAGTTGGGGTTGTAGAAGAGAGAATTCGTATTAATAATTTAATACAATTGATTATCTCATTGAAACATAGAAATTGTAATTATTGAAAAGATGAAAATCATGTAGCATATATAGAACTTCAATAGGATGCAACTATTTTCTTAGTTCACCCTACAAACATCTGAATTATTGAAATACTATATTATCCAAATGCAAAATGATTAACGTACACTAATTTTCTAAAATCCAAATATGTAAGGAATTATAAATAAATAACTAACTAATTAAATACAAAGACTATTTAATTTCTCATTGGGTAACATTAATGTTCATCTTCTCCAACAACACAAAAATGTTTAGGTTACTCTCTCTGAGAGGTAGGTGGAGGCCGTGGCCTCCTGGCGGCGGTTATGCAAAATGGGCAGGAGGAGATGGGTTTTCCCTCTCATCTGGTCGCCGGGAGATTGAAGGCGACAAGAGTTTTTGTTGTCGGAGTCTCAAAATCTTGTTTCTTGTTCTTTTGTTTGGGGTCTGGTGCCTTGGCAGCAGCGATGGCGATCTTGGGTCGTACAAGGCTGCGACGTTGGGCTGTGTTCCTGGGCAACCTGGATCGATAAAGGTTCTGGGGTCTCGTTGCTTGCCCCTGACTGAGCAGGACGATTTGGTGGTCGGGTTGCGGACTGGAGTTCCGAGTGGTGGTTTGGGGTTGGACCTCGACTTCTGTTGATGGCGGCCATGGATTGCGACTTCAACCTGGCTTGCGGCGACGCTAATCTCTTGCTTAAGGGACGGTCTAGTGTTCTTGGGTTGGGGTTGGCTGCGGCTTGGTGCAGCGAAGATTGTGGATGGTTGGACAGGTACAGAACCAATGACCGGTGCTGTTCGATGGGCTGTGCAGTGGAGCGCCGGGCGGCGATCTTCTTCGGGTGTTCATGCTTTGCCGGGTGGCTGGGGGCTGTTGGCGGATGGGGACATTGACGATGATGGCGGTGTCGGGCTAGCAATGGCGCCACCGATCTGTGCCAGAGTGGAGCTGGCTGCAATTGGGAGCGACGAAGATGGCGGTGGGCGATGGTGGAAGACTGCCTCAGCCGGCGTCGTCAAACGGAGGTGGACTGGTACTCCGTCGTGCTGGGTTTGGGTGTCCCTGGGGTTGGGTGGCCTTAGCATGTTCAGTTGGGCTTTGAGCCCTTCTGGGCCTAGTGCTAGGGTTTCCCTTTCTTTTGGGCCTATGCCTGGCACATGGGGTAGTTGAGCTGCTGGGGTAGTTTAGTTTACTTTTAATTATTTGTGTAAGAATTCATTCTCCTATGGGGAATGCATGAACTCGTAACTTCTCTCTGAGATTTGTCGCCAAAAGTACTCAGAATGTCTTGGCCCTTTGAATTTCTAGGACATTTTAGGGTAGATTTTGGCTGAGCTTCATGATCTTTAAAAAGGATGAATTACTTAGGTAGTGACTTTTTGACAGTCCCACCGGGATGGGTCATTATGTGTAATTTCGCTGATCAATGCAATGAGTTGACAATTCTCTAAAAAAAAAAAAATATTCATCTTCTCCACCCAAATTTTATTACTATTTTTTCTGTCTTTTTGTTGCCCCCTCGTCGTTAATTCGTTTTTCAATTCATAAAACCATTAAGGTTTACTTCATCAAAATGTTTGCAATACTATTTGTGACCACCGAAAATAAAAATTTAAAACCCGGAAAAAAAAAAAATCAATCTCTTCTTCATTGCTCAAAGTCATAGTTTGAAATAGATGGACATTGAAACTAGAAGTAAATCATATTATGATTTTATTATAAAAGTTTAATATATTTTAAGCTTTTTTATTGGTATGAATTAAATGAGTGATTTTCGACAAAAAAATAATAATTCTTTTTTAATTGTGTATGTCAAATAATAATATTTCTAGAAAGAGAAATTGGTTAGATAAGTAAATTTAATAATTGAAATTAAAATGTAGGGTGTAATGAATAAGTAGAGTAAACAAAAAAACTGATAGGATACAGTAGTCGCACTCACTTCAATATTGTTCGGGAAAGAAGAAAAAATAAAGAAGGCACCAAGTTGAACAAGTCACCTCAAGCTAGAGCCACAGGTAGCCAATAAAGAAGCCAAGTATATTCTCTATACTGAGAAATTTTTCTGTACTACCTTCTGACACGTGGTCGTGGTATTCCAAGTCCATTTAGGATGGAAAAATTTCTCCAATTCCTGTATCAAGTATAGTCATAAAGTAAACCCTAGATACGAAAATCGTAGGTATCATTTAAAAACCTAAATGGACTTGGAATACCACGACCCTAGTTCCAAACTGAAGCCCTTTCAGCATGATTATCCATAGTAAACTAAAACTGACAAATGCATCACCTACTCCTAAATACTTGTTTAAAGAAAGGTCAAGAGCACAAGGCCGGCATTTAAAATGTACTTTAGGTACATTCGAAGGATTAATCTATCTTGAACGTATTTACGTATGATGAGAAGGACGTCTTCTATATTTTCTCACGAACAACAACAAATATATATACTAATATATATGTGTTAATCGATCACCTCATAGTTACCCTTAACAAAACATGTCTATATCTTAATTAACATAACAAGAATTGATCAAGCTAGCTAAGCATGCATATGAACACGAAAGAGTCAGTAGCTGCTCATATCAATGTCAACACATGCAACAATATACTAGCTTTTGCGTGCTTAGCAAACAAGTGTAGATTATCCATAGGAATGAGGTGTAGATTATCCATAGGAATGAGGTTGAATTAGCCAGGCAATTCCAGCACTAAATTGCAGGCACTAGTGTCAAAACCAAACGATGGAAAACAAGAAAGCATTTTCATCGATCTTTTCATTGCAAGTATCATACGACAAAAAATGGATTTTTCAAAGACGACACTCTTCTTGTAACTTTGGAACTACCTCCTCAATATTTGACAAACAGCTATGCAGATCCTTTTTAATTCCCCTTTCATTTCTTCACCCCAAAAAAGTGGGAAACCCCGAACAAGAAAAATAAGTGAGAGGGAATAGTCTTGTGATCAACATATGGCTTATCGTCCCAATGACCATCCTCGGCGCGAGACAGTGATCGATATAGGGCACCGAAAGCCCGCAAACTTCACTGGCGGGCTCGAGTTTTCGAGCCTCACATACACGGTGACAAAGAAGATCAAGCTTGACGGGAAATGGCTGAAGCAAGATGTAGACTTGCTCCACAAGATCACAGGTTTTGCACCCAAGGGTTGCATCACGGCTGTGATGGGTCCCAGTGGGGCCGGAAAGTCGACGTTCTTGGATGGAGTTGCCGGGAGAATAGCGAGTGGAAGTCTTAAAGGGAGAGTGTCCTTGGACGGGAAGGAAATGAGTCCTAGCATAATTAAGAGGACTTCAGCTTATATTATGCAGGATGATAGGCTTTTCCCAACCCTTACAGTCTATGAGACTTTGATGTTCGCTGCTGATTTTAGGTTGGGGCCGGTCACAACTACTGAGAAGAAACAGCGTGTTGAAAAGTTGATTCAACAGCTCGGCTTATTGGTAAGTGATCTATTCCGGCAAATGCTTTATTGTAAGCTAGCTAGTAGCTAGTTAGATATAAGAATTCATTAAGATTATATGAAACAAGAATATGTTTGATTACAAGTTTTAAATTGACGGCCTAATTATTTAAACTTTTTGATATGTAACTTGGAAAGCAAAAGTCTTATGTACATGTATATATGTATAGTATACATACTGTGTCATTAGTAAGTAAAATTGATAATTGGATCATATAAACTGTTGATAACAAAAACAAAAATATTTACGTACGTACATTTTGTTGTTGTTGTTGTCATATGAATTGGTAGATTAATTAAGGGTACAAATGAATACATCAATCAGGGTTGGTGTAGGAAAAGTAGAAAGATTATTGATTGAGCTTATCATATGTGATCTCTTTTCTATTTTTGAGAACCATTATCACTTATATGTTGTGAGAATACAACGGGATCATTCAATAATTATTACGCAAGGTCCCTAATTTAAACTAGCAAATTAACTTTGGAAGATTACTTTTCATTGTTATATTTTGCAGTCAGCTCGGAACACTTACATAGGTGATGAGGGCAGTCGAGGAGTGTCTGGAGGAGAGCGCCGCCGAGTCTCTATTGGTGTTGACATCATTCACGGACCTGCCCTCCTCTTCCTCGACGAGCCAACATCAGGCCTGGACTCCACTAGTGCTCACAGTGTTATCGAAAAGGTCCACCACATTGCACGCTCTGGAAGCACTGTGATCCTCACCATTCACCAGCCCTCGTCAAGAATCCAATTGCTTCTCGACCATATGCTTATCCTAGCTCGTGGCCAGCTCATGTATCAAGGGTCACCGAAAGACGTGTCACTTCATCTCGGCCGAATGGGACTGAAAGTCCACAAAGAAGAGAGTCCAATTGAGTACCTCATTGATGTTATTCAGGAATATGACCAATCCGAACATGGAGTCGAGGCACTCGCTGAGTTTGCACGTACAGGTGTGAAACCCCCTAGGTTGATTGAGGGAGACGTGTCGATTTCAACCATTCTCCCCACTCCAACTCCGCCACGACGCGGTGGCCGTGGGAACGATTTAGGCCTCGAGAAGAATGGAAAGCGGCTTCCTTTGCAGACTAGTACACATGTGATCAATGATTTTGATCATAGTTTGAGGAGCCCTTATACTTCGAGGTCATGGACTGCTGGGAATAGTGGAGTCATGGACACACTTCACAGGTTTACTCCTTTAAGGAAACCTAAAGATCTCAAGATGCAAAGCCCCATGAGGTAAGTCATCTCTAAACTAGTACTTGCTCAAGTTCCAACGTCGTGTGTGAATCATGTTTATGTTCTTGATTGGACGTAATTGCCGACGAAATGTATTCTATATATAAAAAAAAACGCTTTTCAAATTTCAGTACGTCAGTAAGGAAGTAATATATATATATATATATATATATATATATATATATATATTGATGAATCTTGTGGTGTATCTTTGCAGTGCATCCCCTGGCTACAATTATTCAAGTGAGATCATTCAGAACACACCAACACCACACAGCAGTGACTACACAGTAAATGAAAACGACTATCTGACCCCTGATTATGATCCAAATGCCTCTTCCCACCACAACCTGGCACCCAAATTTGCCAACTCCTTCTTCCCCGAGACATGGATCCTTATGCGCCGCAACTTCATAAACATTCGCAGAACACCCGAGCTCTTCCTCTCAAGGCTCGTAGTCCTTACATTCATGGGCTTCTTAATGGCCACCATGTTCAAGAACCCGCCCGAGAACGCTCAAGGCATCACCAACCGCCTCAGTTTCTTCATCTTCACCGTCTGCCTCTTCTTCTTCTCATCCAACGATGCTGTCCCCGCCTTCATCCAAGAGCGCTTCATCTTTGTTCGCGAGACCGCTCACAATGCCTACCGAGCCTCCTCTTACACCATAGCTAGCCTAATCACTTACCTACCTTTTCTTCTGCTCCAAGCTGCAGTTTACGCAGGTATTGTCTGGTTTGCCTTAAAGCTCCGTGGACCTTTCCTCTACTTCTTGGTCGTTCTCTATGTCTCTCTCCTCTCTACAAACTCTTTTGTGGTGTTTGTGAGCTCAGTTGTGCCCAACTACATCTTGGGTTACGCCGCAGTCATTGCTTTCACTGCTCTCTTCTTCTTGTTCTGTGGATACTTCTTGAACAGTAATGACATTCCTAAATATTGGAAGTGGATGAACTACGTCTCCACCATGACATACCCATATGAAGGTTTGATAATGAATCAATATCAGACCCATCTTCCTTTCGGACAAAATCCAAATGGTAGCAACATTACTGGTTTTCAAATTTTGGACAGTCTTCATATAAACTATGGAGGAGGCGAGACCCTGTCTTCGGCGAAGAAGTGGGAGAAGATTTACATAATGTTGGGTTGGACTGTCCTGTATAGGATCTTGTTTTACTTGGTCATTCGATTCTTCTCCAAGAACCAGAGGACATAGAAAATTACAGGCCGGAGAATGCAAGGCGTGATGTTAATGGATTTGCTTCTTTATTTTTCCTTTTTTTTTTTTTTTTTTCCAAAACTATCATTGAAGTATTAATTTGTACTGCTTCAATTTACTTTACAATTTCAATTATGTTCATATTATTGCTTGGGAACATAATTGATGAGGGATAGGAATTCATACACGATACATGTACTAGTTCAATATGAAACTCTCAAACAAGTTGTTGGTTTACAATGTCTCCAAAATTTCACAGCTATAATTGAAGTTTGCCGGCATTTCTTCCGCTTATCACAAACAAAATGCGAAATCTTACTATAAAATAAATGAATAATATTTAGAATACCTAGAGTGAAGGGACGAAATTTAATGAAGAACATGTGCTTTTATAAAGCATCAGCATAGGGAAAAGGGATGCGCAATTGAAAACGTAATCATCTTGACCATCGTAGAGTTCAATTGTCTACTTCTTTCGGCTTGTGTTGGAACGGTGTCAAGTGAAGCTTAAATAACAACCTATATGTAGAGATCTGAATCACAAAATCTGAATCACCATAAGCTACGTCTGTTGTAAACTTCAGGCTTTCGAAATCTAGTCAATGCTCAGGTAGAAGTCATTAAAAAAGAGAGGCTCCTGCACTCTCCGATGGAGATGAAGAAGGGAATAGGCCCAAGGGTCTTCTTCCCTTTCGAGTGACAAGCGCCACTCATCAATCCATGCAATCTGGTGAGGATTCAAACTTTGGGGAATTCTACGGTCTAGAATATTAGAATCTTCAGATTAGTGGAAGGATTAAAAATATCAGTTTTTACATATCTCGAAAATATATTGGAGATTCATTTGAGGTCCCACTATACTATGTGCCGCAGTCGGATTGATAACTAGGTTTACCAGCAATAAACCTAACAAAAGGATTCCGGAGTCCACCAGAGATAAAAGAGAAAATCTCTATTTTATTGATTAAAAGATGAAAGATGCGTTCTGCAGCCGCTTGAATAAGAGAAAAGTACCCTAGGGCGACTAACAATGAAACCCTAAAGCCCATGGATAAAAACGAAAATGGGTAAAATAGAAAAATGCAGTTTTGAGGTCCTAAATGACCCCGAAAGCCCGAAAAATGCTACAGCTCATGGCAAAGCCATGAGTCTTGTTTCTAGCACGATTCCCTTTCCGGAAAGGTAAGGTACGTCCCAATCAAACACCGAGCTGCTGTTTCCTGTCTACTAGTCACTTTTCGTTTTCCTCCTTTAGCACGATCTAACTGTTCCTCAAATTGGGCTGTCATTCGCTCTGCATCAGTCTTCTCCACCTCCGAAGAACTCGACCCTGAGTTCTCATCTGGATAAAGAAGCTCATCTTCACGAAACTCATGCAGGTTAGCCACATTAAAGGTGTTAGAGATACCCATGGAATCAGGAAGAGCAACAACATAAGCATTGTCGTTGATCTTCCGCAGCATGTTAAAAGGACCATATTTTCTGGGCTTCAGCTTGTTATAGGTACCAACAGGAAGGTGGTTCTAATATAGCTAATATGCTGCCATTCGCTCTGCATCACTCTGCCTACATTGATAAAGTCAAAACTTAAGGCAATTGAAGAAGTATCAGATGAGGTACTTTGATCAACAGTTGCACTTCTTATCCTCCTCCCATAAACAATCTTCTCTTGAGCACCATGACCAGCTGTTCTAGTTCCGTGGTCTTCGTCTTGGGTGGCATGATCAAAATTACCTTCACATGTAAATTGGTTCAATCCTCCACCAATAGTATGTTCTCCTTGTCTGAAACCTTCATATAATTGAGACCAATCTCATATAATTGAGAAAGATAAAGTAAGTGAGTTACTTTTTAAAATATTACTCCATTAAGTTTCCCATCATGAATTCTCATCACTCAGACTCGTTTTCAAGGGATTTCTCCTCACTTAGATTCCACTCCTCACTCAAATTTCCCTCGAAAGGAATACTCCTCACCCAGATTCTCTTTGAGGAGATTTTTCCTCACCCATATTCGCATTGAGGAGATCTCTCACCACACATATTTGCATTTAGGAAATTACTTCTCACCTAGATTTGTCTTGAGAGAATTTCTCCTCACCCAGATTCGCCTTAAAGGGATTTCGCTTCACCCAAATTTGCCTTCAGAGGTTTCACTTCGAGGTATTTTTGCCAAACAGGTTAATGTGCCTCTTTATTAGGTCGTATCCTGGCTAGAAACCGTTGTCAAAATTTTACAACCTCACAATCTCCATATTTCATAATGTATGTTTTTCTGTGAATAACTAAGTGTTTTTTCTTTCTACTTTTTGTTTTTTCAGATTTTATAGATATTTCTTTATATTATCAGGATATATCCTAAATATCTTATATATTGTCGAATTAGCAGCTAATTCCTTTACGACTGATTAAACAAATAAATAATTAGGGACAAACATGATTTTCGACCTAAAATTGGAGTAGTCAATTTAGTCCTAAAGTTATCAACTAAATAGTCAAAATGTTTATCTAATGGTTGATTTTAAAAGTCCTTAACAAGAATTTCTTTTGATATGGTGGCCTACGTACACCAATAATTTGGGAAAGTGTTGTTTTTGGTCCAAAATATAAGGAACTTGTTACTAGTGAATTTTGGTCCAAATCCTAATTACACATTGGGACTCAAACCAAACTGTTACTCTTACTAGTGATTTGAATATTACACATACTATGGAATTTTACACAACTTACTAGTGATTTGACTCTATATTGTCTTATTTTGAAATATGAAAATTTGACTGTGTGTAACCTAAAACTCCTGTTCAACAAATGAAAACAAAGGGCAATTCATCATGTAATTATACACATCTACGTTAAATACAATAGAAGTTGCACTGTATTGAATATACACATTGCTTCATTAGTCTAATTTTGAAGTGATGTCTCGGATATATACAATTAAAATGGTATAATTGGTATCTTGGTCCCATTACTGGTTAATTTCTATGTACACCTTTATGTTCTCTTTTGTATGGCAATGAGTAACACTATAAAAATCGGAGAAACAAGGAAAAAAATATAAGGGAGAATCTGACTCAGAGTACCTACTTCGACTTCACCATCTTCCAGCACGTAGTCAGATTTGTTGTCAATGAAAGCTTCAAAAAAATTCTGGTAGCCAGTGTTCCTCCAAGGTGAACTCCTTGTAAGCTTCATCATTTCCATGGCCTGCCAGATGCAAAAGTTCAATATACTTCAAGATGAAAATGAAAGCAACAGTATGAAAACATGCATGCTGAAAATATTACATTTTGAAATGTGAAACACCATTTGCAAGAAGCCTCATAAGAAATATGCTAATATTCCAACTTGTATTTGGATCTTAGGATCAGAAATACTAACTTGTCCAACAAGCCAAATGCATGTGTGTGATATGCATCCAGTGATAATTGAAGTCATGGTTCATTTTCTTAATGGTTTCCAAGCTAAATAGGAATTGAAGAATGTACTGCACTTCGTCACTTAGTTACCTGAAAGCTGAACATAAATTGCCTCGCTTTCTTGCTTACTCTAGCAGTTGGGTGGGATTGAAGCCTCTCATACATATTTTGAGCTTCTTTTGTCCTGTCAAGTGTCAACCATCACTACTATTTAGAATCCTTAGGTAAAGCAGAACAGAAAGCAAGACTTTAAGAAATTCTCATCCCTATTCAAGATCCACGTTAAAACCTGCAAAGGTATAATCATAAAACATGGTCTATGTTACATCTAGTAAAACCACGTGATTAAGCAATGGAATTTGGATGCATGTTTGACAACCTTGGCTGCAGTTACATTCTTGCTTACTAGATCAAAGATGTTATAATTCCTAATCAGGGCAAATGAAATTTCCTGCTTAAACACAACTTAGTGCATCAGAAATGTTTACCGAGGTTTCAAGATTTAATACTGACATGACACTTTTGGTTGGTACATATTGATGCAACCTAAACGAGATGTTCAATAAGCATAACCCATATAGGAAAACAATTAACATTAAGGTATCAACCTCTGTGGACCTAATACATGATCCTATTCATAGAGCATTAATTTAAGCATGCAAAATAGTAGCAAGAGTCAAAGACACAAACATCATTCCATATTTGGATGCAGACTTGGCATTTTGGTAACAAGTGCCTTAATTATATATAAACTGTATAAATCAAAAGAAACACATCTAACTGTGCTTTCAGGAATCAAAATATCAATAGGTCAAACATTGTGTAAAATACAAGCAACAAATTTCTGTGATGATTAGAGTCATTATACAACAGGCAATTAAATACTCAAAGATAACATATGTACCTAGTCAGGGAATCTTGACAAATAGACCACTGTAAAGCAGCCACCCCATGAAGCTCACTCTGTGAAAACAATTTTGCATGTAGAAATATAAGAATAATCAACAAAAGACAAAGGACGGCTGGAGGTTCGAATAATGGCATGCCTGAAGAGAAAGACTAAGACGTAATGCAAAGCCATGGCTCTCTTAATACATCTCTTGGTTATTAACCGCAGTACTAGCTAAATTCAAAGACAGGTAATTATAGGACTAAGGACGGAGTCCCCTTGTCAACATTTGTATGGGTTTCAACGTCTTCGGAGTTTAGGAATACTAAAATAGCTCATTTGTCTTAGATTGCAATATTGTTGTGCTGCTACTGCTAAGTATTTCTTTCTTCTTTGTTTGGTGTTGTTGCCGGTCTATCTAGGAGTTCTTCTCCATGGATGTCTTTTCCACTTTGTAGATTTTCTTTTTAATCAGTCATATTCTTTACCTTCAAAAAAAAAAAAAAAAACAAAACAATATTGAAATCTTTGACAAACTCATTTATCGGCCTAGTACTAGGATTATGCACAGTAAAACAGTCATTGTTCATAAACATGAATATTAAATATTTGCAATTTCACCATTTCAAGTTTCCAAAACTACGTTGAAACTAGCATGATGCTCAATTATCACAGGACCAAGCTTATCAGTAATGATGAAATATAGTAGATTTACTTATCAGGCCTCAAAACACAGCTGAATTGTTTTGAACCAAACTATATAATTTATGACATTAAAATTGATGTTCAAGATAGATATCTGTACCGTCCATGGAAAATTAGAACCAAAGTAGCTACTTAGTAGGCCAGTGATGAATTGCAAATGAAAGTGACTGAACTGCAAAAGGCTCAATTTGCAGAAAATTTCTAATGTTCATCACTTGCATTGGAAAAAGCTCAATATGATCCTGTTGAAGAATCTTTCTGGAAAAAAATTCCGAATGTGTATGCTGTACAGTAATTGCTATTTCACTGTCACTAGTGTTTAATATCAGCGAGTAGCAGATTTTGGATTCAGAATTTTTCAACCCAAAATTGTACCTGCTCTATAATATAAAGACATGGTAGACCATTTAATTCAGATTTAGTAAGCACCCATTCGGATTTATTTCTCCCATTGTATACACTGATAACACAAAAGATATCATGCCACTTAAAATCTTATCAAGTCTTCACATTTTTACACCAACAGTTGGGTTTGCCTACAGTACAATGCATTGGTAAATGAAGTACACCAGCTCGATACTGTGCTAGACTGACTCCATACAGTGGTACCGATATGTTAATGTACTGACTTCATGCAGTGTAGACTAGGTTGGCCTGTTGCATGGAGCTGGTCTACCATTCATGTACTGATATTTTAATGTGCCACAGGCTTTCCTAATAGTTATGCAAAGAAATCTATTTGGCATGTACATTATTCTATTTGCATTGAACTGGAGAGTATGATAGTCTTATACCATTGTCAAAATATCATTTGTAATATTCTTTTAAACATGTGCAAGAAGCATTACCTTGAATGGTAACTTATCCATAACTTTCTCATAGTAGGATAATGCTTCCTTCAGCTTTCCGACGTTCATCAATGAGTCACCATCCTTTAATGTCTGCATAGAAGTAATCAATTTTAGGAAACGATATTGTTCTATTGAATTCTTTAGAAGGAGATGATAATGAGAAAAATGTCAACACAAATATAACATCAAGATATTGTTTATAAGACATAAAAGTATACAAGAAATTTGGGTTCCAAAAATGTCTAATATGGTTACTTTAGGGAGAATTTTTCAAAGACTCAGGTTTATATCTTTACATATTTGTGATCAACAATTTTAAACAGTTGAGATACGTGAAGAATGTGGTAACTCTTGTAAGAACCTAAAATATCTCAACCAAACATTCCAGCATGACTAAATAACAGATTGTATGTCAAGTTGTCAACCTCAACAAAAAATTGTACATAGCAACCATAAAATGCATCTGATATTCCTGACAAATATGAAGATAAATCAGAACCCTGCAGAATAGAGCTGGAAACATATAACGCAATAAAATTATTTGAAGTTGAGCTTCAACGAAACAGATGACGATTCCAAATCAATAAGAAGACAATAAAAATAAAGGGAGGCCAGGGAAGAAAAGCTTTTAAATTCAAATAGAAAAAAGAAGCGAAGCAAACCTTCTCACAGTCCAATCTGAGCTTGGGATCAATGTTCAAGCCCATTTTAGTGTTGTAAGCAGCAACTAATTGTCTTGTTCGTTCCTCTTTAGCAGCTTTTTCTTCCTGTGTTTCAAGCACTTCCCCGGGGCGTATAACTCGCCCACCACCAAACTGATCAAAGAAAGAAACCTCTGTAAAATCAAGTAGATTTCAAAGCCATTTCCCTAAACACAGCATCAAAATTAGCTGTATCACAGTTTCAACATCTTCACTCCATAAATACATGTCATTAATATGTCATATAAACTCATGTGGTGTAAACATTGAACTATATATATCATTACCCTTTTTGAAATGTCATTGGGTCTGGGAAAGACTCCCCATGAAGAAACCTTTGGCTTGTAAAGATCATCCGGGGGGTCATCTCCTTGAGGCTTGGGTGTGGCTGCACCGAAATTACTGGAGTCCCCAACAATAATCTCAACCTCAGGCAAGTTGCCCTGAGCAAAATCGTCTGCGATTGGAACCAACCCAGCTGGCAGTGCTCTACCCTCCTTCTTATCGGCAAACCCAAGTCCCACAAAATCCATGCTCGACACTGACAATTTTGCCTTGCTTTTCTCATTTGCTTCAACACCTACGAAACAATTCAAGTCCTAATTTTGGCCCTTACATTTTCACACTTACATATTTCATTCTTCAGAAACGAACATGAAGTAGCATTGATAAAAATTACCTGAAGATTTGTTAGTCCCTTTCTTCTTCTGCTTATACTCTCTAGCTCTCTCCATTGCAGTCTTAACAGCAGCAGGCAATTCGGCATTCCCAGGACTTGGCGGGTCGACTGGGGACGTCGTGGTTTCGGATTCGGCATTGGGATTGGGATTGGGTGGGTTGAGAGAAAAGAAGAGCTTTGAAGGGTGGGGCTTTGAGGAGGAGGGAAAGAGAGTGGGTCGGGAAGAGAGCCATGAGGAAGGTTGAAGGCAAGCCATTGCCAGTGCCATACTTGGGTTTGTTGTCAAAACAGCGTCACTCACTCCCTTGCGATATCAATTAACAGGTGCCCCTCACGTGCCAAATATCTCTCTTTCTTTTGTTTCATCGCCAGCGCTAGCTCCCTTTGGCGGGGAGTAACTGCTCTATGTCATGTTGCATCTTAAACTATGCACCAAGTTTCCAGTCTTTTACTAGCCAAAACTTGTTGAAGCTAGCTCAATACCCATATGGTCCTGCCTGGCCTCGAACCCAATGCCTATCTTGGCGCCAACGTGGTTGTAATGTACGCCGGCGCCAGCTCTGCTCGTCTTCACTCAGCTGTAAATGTCTTCCGTACAGTAAATTACCCATCTCCACTTTTGTATAATTCCATATTATTCGGGCTTTATGGTTACCCTGCCAAAACTATGCAAAATTTATGGTCAGATGGCCCTAAACATCCTTAAGGGTGATCGTTGTACCTACCCTTTTGCGGAAATGTGTTGAGAACTGGGTTGGAGTCTGATATCTATGTTGGGACTTCTTTGATTGACATGCATTTGGGTGAAATGTTATGAATTGAGCAATGCACTTGAGCTGTTCAAAGAAATGTCTGTGAGGGACGTTTCGTCTTGGAATGCGTTGATTGCGAAGTACCATTTTTTTTTTTTACGGGAAATTGTCAAACTCTTTATTCAATACTTAAACGAAATTACAATCAGAAGAAAGTACATTAAGAATAAAATTTGGAGGAATGTTTTCCCAAACTAAAGAAGATCTAGACAGAGAAGCAAAAGAAGCTAAATAGTGAGCCACACAATTGGCTTGACGATAAGCATGCTTGAACATAGAACCTGGAATGAAATTCAACCCTTCTATGATGTCATCATACACACGACCCAATTGGGAAGTATGGGGAATGACAGCCTGCTTAGTAGCATTAGCAAGAGTTAAAGAATCCGTCTCAAACACTACTGGAGAGAACCCTTTATCTCGTACAAACTTCACAGCTGCCCTACCAGCAAGAGCCTCCACATGTTCTGCAGAATAAACATCCTCCAGAGCCTAACAGAAACCCCCAACACAAGTACCAACAGCATCTCTAACAACAATACCTATACCTCCACTAGAACTAGAGCTTGAAAAAGCCCCATCCATATTCACCTTTAACCAACCTTGAGCAGGAGGTTTCCACCTACAACTCCCCCTCTCAATCCTAGGCAATGACCTCCTATAGAACTAGAAGTCAGAAAGCCTAGCATTTAAGCTGAAAAGCACATCACCTTCCCCGGCCTCTACCTGTTCCCAAACTCTGTGATTCCTCTCCTTCCAAGCTCCCAAGATGAAAAATAATAACTTACACCACCCTTCTTTTGAAAGCTTCTTGAAACAAAAGTTCAACCAATCAAATAAAGTAAGATCAATTGCAGTTACCTCATAACAAACTCGCTTGAGCTCCTCCTCTGACTCCAATAAAGTCTTCATAAAAGGACATAAATGACACAAATGATCCGAGGACTCATTCCCCATCTGACACAGCACACACAAATAGGACTCAATTTGTACTCCCTTTGACACCAATCTGTCAACCGTAGGCAATATGTTTTGAAGCACCTTCCATATGCAAATTCGAGCAGTTCCAGGAATACAAGCTTGCCATACACCTTTCCAAACCTTTGAAATAACTGCTGCACCCCCACCATTAGCTGCATGTCGTAGTCTTAAGAAGAGTTTACAAGCACTTTTTACAGTAAATTGGCCTTTTGGGTCAAGATGCCACACTCTTCGATCATTCAAATTGCGTTCTGAGAGTACTAAAGACTTCACAAGTGCCACATCTTGAGGAACAAAGAGCTTCTGCACCTTAGTCATATCCCACCTCCCTGGAGCTAAAAGAAGATCCTCCACAAGCAAAGTGACATCCACACCAATTGCCCGAGGCCCCGGAACAAAAGGATAGGCCTTGGGAAGCCACGGATCCATCCAAACTCGAACCCCAACACCATTACCAATCTGACACCTCATACCTTGCTTTAGCAGATCCCTAGTACCCACAATGCTCTGCCAAGAAAAAGAAGGAGAACTATGATCGGGTGCCTCAAAAAAATCACAATCCGAAAAATACCTAGCTTTGTAAATTTTGGCAATAAGAGAATCTGGAGTCTGTAAAACCTGCCATCCCTGCTTTGCTAACATTGCTTTATTGAAAGCATGAAGATCGCGGAAACCAAGGCCCCCTTCCTCCTTAGGTGAAGAAAGAGTATCCCAAGAGCACCAGTGAATTTTTCTTTTATCCTTTGTACTCCCCCACCAAAATTTAGCACACATCTGCTGCAAATCATCACAAAAATTCTTTGTGAATTCAAAGCAACTCATAGCATACCTAGGGAGTGATTGAGCAACCACCCTAATGAGAATATCCTTTCCAGCCCCAATCAAGCATTTCCCTTGCCAACCATCCAGCTTCTTCCCAAGTCGTTCTTTAATATACTGGAAGGTTGCAGTTTTTGCTCTCCCAACATATGTAGGTAGCCCTAAATATTTTTCGTGGGACTCTACCACCACCACATTCAATAACTCTGCAATCTCACCCTGTAAAGCTGCTGTAAAATTTTTACTAAAAGTAACAGAACTCTTAGAAAAATTTACCTTCTGACCAGACGCCATCTCATAAATTCGAAGCACATCTTTAATCTGATTACAAGCTGCAACAGAGGCTTGAGCATAAAGAATACTGTCATCCGCAAAAAGCAGGTGATTAATCTGAGAAGCTTTAGGACAAATAGCTATACCCGGTAATGTTTCCATCGCTGCCGTCTGGTGCAACAATGTAGAAAAGCCCTCAGCACCCAATAAAAATAAGTAGGGGGAGAGAGGATCCCCTGTCTCAACCCTCTAGAAGGTACCATATAGCCTCGTGGTTTACCGCCAAAAAGAAAAGAGTAGTGTACTGTAGAGATACACTGCATAATAATATCAATCCACTGTTGTGAAAACCCAAGACGCTCCATCACCTTCCGCAAAAACATCCACTCCATTCTATCATACGCCTTACTAAGATCAAGTTTCAGTGCCATCACCCCATCCTGACCACCCCTCTTATTGTGAATATAGTGAGCTACCTCATTAGTAGCAAGAACATTATCAGTAATTAACCATCCAGGAATAAAAGCACTCTGACTTGGAGAAATAATCTCTAATAATAATAGCTTCAACCTATTTGCAATCACTTTAGAACAGAGCTTGTAAATTACATTACAAAGAGCTATTGGTCTAAGATCAGACATGCAGACAGGATTCTGAACTTTGGGATAAACAAATATGGGTAAAATTAATCTGTTTCAGTAACTGACCAGAGTGAAGAAAATTCTGAACAGCTGCAGTAATTGCAGAACCAACAGAATCCCAATAATGCTGATAAAAAAGAAAGGGCATACCATCCTGACCCAGTGATTTTGTTGGATATATTTGAAATAACGCAATCCGTACTTCATCTACAGAATAGGGAGCACATAGTTGCTGATTCATTGCTTTAGTAACTCGGGGTTGGATAACATTAAGAGTAGTATTCAAAGCATCAACCTCACATGCACCTGCAGTGAACATGTCAGTAAAATACTCAGTCACTACTGATTCCAAACCGGCCTCATCCTCCTGCCAAACACCATGGGAGTCAAATAGCCCATGAATCTCATTCTTCCGTCTTTGATTGGAAGCTTTACGATGGAAATAGCTAGTGTTCCGATCTCCATCCTTCAACCAAGTAACTTTAGCTCGTTGAGCCCAATACGATTCCTCCTGAGTCAAGAGCTGCTCAAGTTGTTTATTAAGGACACCTTTCTCCTCATTCAATTCATCCGAAATTGGAAGCCCCATTATTTGTTCCAACCTCTCCCGGAGTCTATGAATGCACAACTTATGATCACTAAAAGTATTCCTATGCCAGGCAGTCAAAGCCTTACTGGTCTTCTCAATTTTCTATACCACCTAGAACATAGACTGTCCAGATAACTCATTCTCCCATTCATGTTGGACAATAGCATCACATCCTCGCTCCTGCAACCAAAAACTTTCAAATCGGAACCTCCTGAATTTCTGTTTTTCAACCAAAGGCACTGCACTGACCCTTAGAAGAATAGGAATATGATCAGAACGACTTGGCAGCAAGTGAAGAAGCTTAGAGCACCCAAACATATCTGACCAAGAGGCTGTGCCAACTGCACGGTCAAGCCGGACCTTAGTCACTGAGTCGCTCCATGTATGTATATTACCAGTAAACCCTAAATCAACCAAATCTGCATATCCCAAGGCTTCACGAAAACCTTGCATCTGAGCTTCAGGACGAACCCGGCCACCTGCCTTCTCACCTGAATGAAGGATCTCATTAAAATCTCCAATAGTGACCCACGGCGGAGAGTCTTGATCAGCCAAATCCTTCAAAAGTTGCCATGAAAGATGTCGATCTCTTCTTCTAGGGTGCCCATAAAAACCCGTCAATCTCCATTTTGGGTCACCTGGACCACCACCAATTTCTACATTGATAAAACGATGAGAAGAATCACTAACCCGGACGTTCAGACCCTCCGTCCAGAATAATCCAAGTCCGCCTAATTGTCAGTACTCAAGACATGTTCTTCATGTGCAAACCCTAGCGTGCGGTGCAGTTTTTCAAACTCTCGATCAAACTGAATTTTTGTTACACACAAGAAAAGAATAGAAGGCCGGTTCTAAGCAATGAGATTTTTCAAGGCATGAACCGTGGAAGGATTGCCGATACCACTGCAATTCCAAGACAAAATCTCCATCAAAGAAGAATAGATGAAGGGATCAAAAACCTAAAGAATTAGGTCTCATTCCCAAACCCTAGCAGAGCTAGGTCAAAGCGAAAAAAAGTTTTTGATTGCGGGGTACATGAGAGAGGGAGAGATTTGTTTTGATGAGGAATTGTTTGGAAAAATGAGGTGCAAGAATGTTGTGTCTTGGACTGCTACGATATCAGAGTAGGCCTGGCAACAAGTCAGGATCTTAACGGGCCTGTCGCGCCCCTGATTTTACATACAAGAAAATCGATATATAATCCCATAATTATACATGCGCGATTGTTCAGCCATCAATACAAGGTACATGGAGACATCTTCCCTTTACAGCAAGTACATATTGATGCCCTGAACCCCCAATTTCAAATATTGACCCGCTCCACAGAGTCATATATTACAAAAATTACGGATTAAATTATCATCACAAAATAAAATGTAAATGCTCCTAAGAAGTGCCCCGTCTGGCCACATGTGAAGCATGCCAAGTTCTTCGGTTTCGTGCAAGCTGGAGCAACATGGCCCATCTCATTGCAATTGAAACACTTCGGGTTTGCCACCTACCTATTAGGTGCAACCCTAGCAGCTACAACTACAGCCCTAGCTGGAGCCTGCTGATTAGTCCTCTGTATCTTCCAGAATCCACCTCGATTCCCCAATGTTTTACTGCTCCCCGCAGTTGCCTTTCCTTTTTTTTGGAAATCCCTCTCAGCCGATTCATGTTCCTGGAAAGTCAAGTTCTCCTGCTCAATGGCCATAGCCTTAATGAAAATGAGCTCCACCGTCTTCAGTCCCAGAACAACGACATCGCGCCGGATCGAAGCATCCAGTCCCCACTGAAACTTCATAGCTAAGCTCTCAGCATCCATCTGCCTCACAAAGCTATACAACCTTGAGAACTCAGCCTCATACTCTCTCACACTCTTAGTCCCTTGGACTAACGAGACAAATTCCCTTTCCAATTGCTCCCTCACAGAAGGCGGAAAGTACTTCTTCCTGAACAGTTCCACAAAACCGTCCCAGGTCATGGTGGACACATCCATCACTCTTTGTGTGCCATTCCACCACACCCGTGCATTGCCTTGGAGCATAAATGTGGCAATCTTCCTCTTCTCAATGTTGTCTCAAACTACCGTTTTGAAGTAGGTCTTCATGTTCTCGATCCACTGATCTACCAACATGTGATCTGTACCTCCCTGAAATGGGACTCCTCCCAATCTCGAAATCTCCTTTGCCAACTTTGACAAACGAGTGGGATCTACAACATTTGCAACCTCCACAACAGGTGGAACAGGCAGCTCAACATTTGATGCCTCCACATCATTCTCGAACATCTCCTCAACAGGAGGAGGAATCCTGCCCCTGCCTCGGGCTCTACCCCTGCCTCCTTGAGAATCCATCACCTAAGAAGCATAACAACATGTGGTTAATACATGTATAACTCTCAAACACAAGTATAAGTCAACGCTATGACTCGATCAACCACAACACTACGTCAGAGGATACAATTCCATCCCCTACGTCAATCTTGAGTTAAAACTAAAGGTCATCATTCCTTAAAAGTCTTTAACTCATAGAAGCTACATCTAGCTCCTACACTTCATCCCCTGAGCCGACACTACCCTAACGACTCACCTCTTACCGCTCACTACATACCCAATGACTATATCAATACCGAAGAGCATCTGATGGGGATCCGCTGCACATGGGCCATCACTCGAGGAGTATTGATTGTCACAAAAAATGTACCTTATGCTCTGATACCATTCTGTCGCGCCCCTGATTTTACACGCAAGAAAATCGATATATAATCTCATAATTATACATGCGCGATTGTTCAGCCATCAATACAAGGTACATGGAGACATCTTCCCTTTACAGCAATACATATTGATGCGCTGAACCCACAATTTCAAATATTGACCCGCTCCACAAAGTCATATATTACAAAACATACGAATTAAATTTTCATCACAAAATAAAATGTAAATGCTCCTCAGAGCTTACTACATAGCGGAAGTCATACATTGGCAAAGCCAACAAAATTTGCTTCCTACCCGTTCTGCTGCCAACAAGCTACCTCAACTTCAGCCATGATTACCCTTACCTGCAGGATTAACCCCTACACCATTTGAATGGTGCACCGGGTTGCCACACAACAAACCCGGTAAGCTTTTGCAAGCTCATATGAGTAACTCATGAACATCAATCAACAACTCACACAGATCAGTATAAGGAAAACATGCAGCCATGATTCCTTCTAACATTCCATATCCTTCCCACCGAAAGGACAGCATAAATCACCGCTGTGATAATGTTCTATTTGCTAACTTAACCATCAAGAAGCAATTCAAGTCTCATCTAGACAATAAAAGAAGAATACTCAAGGAATTCTCCTTGAACTACATACTTATGAGTCTCTAGCAACCTCGACCGTTACCCCCATAATCTATAATAGAAGACAGACTATAGCTCTATTGAAATGGTAACCATTCATCCGGTTACGGACGTGATTACCTATTTCCTGCCTTGGTCACCATCTGCGACCTGTCACCATCTGTGACATGTGGTTTCAAACCCCATCGGGTCTCAAAATCAACATTAAGGTCACCATCTGTGCTCTGTCAGCATCTGTGACACATGATCTTCAGACCCCGTCTGGTCATGAAATCAAACATCAAGGTCACCTTCTGCAACCTGTCACCATCTGTGACCTATCACCATCAGTGACATAAGATCTTCTTAGACCCTGTCTGGTCTTAAAGTCAACGTAAGTAAGTCGCATCCGACCTAAAACGTTACAAACATCTAGTTTCGGTTTTCCCAATCCCTGCTCACCATCTGTGACCCTTGGTACAAGACCAATACATCTAAAATGAGTCACGCTTGACTCAAAAATGTAACATCAAGCTCAATACCTTTCAAACAATAGAAAACATCTTTTTCCACAATATTGTTTCATGAAAAGTCACATTCAACAATAATATGAACACCATCATGCATATTATTATTCATCACAATCATCCACAAGGATATATATATTTCACGTAAATATATATATACGTAGTCATTCGCTCAGGAATGCCTACTAATACCAACTATAGTTTGCAGTTAATTAATTAACGCCAAAACGATAATGGTAATTCCGTTCATATTGAACCTTGTGAGATTACTCACCTCGAACTCCCGCTGCATCTTCAATAAAGCACAAAGCCGCCAATCCACAAAATAACCGTTCAGAATACTTCGTCAAGTACCTAATCACATACGGTTCCAACTTAGTGACGATTCACATTTGATTTAAGTTCGAAACCCCTGTTTTGAACTAAAATCCCCAAAGTGGCGCCAATCGAGGCAAAACCACATCCGAGACCTGCCAAAGTCTCTGGAATACGTCCACGATCGATGTGACCAAACCACAAGTCGATCGGACGCTCGAATCCTTACGGATCGAATAAATCGATCGGTATGAAACTGTAAAAATCATAACAATTTCATACGAACTCTAAAATTTGCATATTATATATCGAAACGCTCGTATCAACGACTAGAACATATATAATACCAAAAACAGTTCTCCACATGGCCAGAAAGCCGCCACAGACGGTGGTGCACCGCCGCTGGGCAAAACTCAATATTTCACAAAACTCCCAACATCAAAAAGCTTCATCTAAGCATGCTTGTGAATTCTCATAACTAGCTCGAAGTCAACAAACAAGCATATAGGGTCGAAAACTACCTCACAAGCTTTGGATTTTTGCTCAATCCGAGTTGAACTGATTTCCACGTAAATCGATCCAAACAAACACCATAGATCGACTCAGACGACCCCCACGAAGCCAAGGAAGGAAACTTGAAGCTGTACCGTCATCGGAGCTGCGTTTTCCGGTCGGGTCGAAAAACCTCAATCTGCACTACCTTGCTGCGCCGCACATGGTGGATATCGCCGCTAGAGGACACCACAAGGACGACCAGATGGAGGAGGCAAACCAGTTGTCCAAATTTCACGGCCGAAGGTCGCCGCAGTTGAGAGTTTCGGCCGGGTCGGATTGCCGGGTTCAGGTCGGGTCAGCCGGATATTTTCGATTCTGAAGGTACAGCCGAGAGAGAAGAGGGAGAAAAGAGATATTTCCGGAAATGGAAATATGGAATTATGAAAGAATTTCTGATTTTTCTCTATTTATACTAAAACGGAAACTTCTTCCGCTAGCCATAACTTTCTCATACGAACTCCGATTGACGCGTTCCGCATGTCCACGAACTCGTATCGATGCGCTCTACAACTTTCGTGAAGGAAGTTTTCCTAGAATCCCAACGTATAAAAAGTCAAACTTCACACGACCCCCTAAACTGTGAAATTCGAATAATTATACGTACGAAAATCATTCCATTTCACATACAACTTAAAAATAAAGCACAATACCAAATATCCGTACAACTGGTCCATTATTAATTACCAAAATTACATAACGAAAATCCAGGTCATCATAGGGCTGACCCGTTAAAAACCCGTTAACTTAAAGGGTTTTGCGGGCTAAACCCGGCGGGTTTGCGGGTTATCCATTGGAACCCATTAACAAATTTTTTTATTTATTTTATTTTTTTATTTTTTATTTTTTTATTTTTTATTTTTTATTTTTTTAAGCAACTAGAACCGGTTAAGACTTATTTATCATCTCCTCGTACATTTTATGTTGTATCTTCTCTGGTTTCCTCCATAAATTGGGACTCATCATTTATACTCATCTAAAAAAAAGAAGAAACATACAAACTTAATTATGCATAGTTTATAAATATACAATCAAGCATGTTTAATAAAGAGAAAATGATCATTTACCCAATTTCAGCTTAAAAATTGTCAACTTGCTCCACTAACAGTTTTTTAACCCCATTTACCCAAAACACTCTAAGCGATTATTTCCCTAATACCCAATTAATTATTTTTTTATTCTTTTTATTTATTTTTGAGACTTTTTTGCCCTCTCCTTCTTTCTCACTTAGAGAGAGAAGTCATCCTCCACCTTGCTGTGCTCTGGTGATCAGTGGCCGGCCGAGATCTCCGGCGACCGGTGACCGGACTCCAGCGACCTATGACCGGAATCCGGGGACCGGTCACCGGAATCCGAAATCCGGCTACCGGACTGGTGGCCGTATTCAGGCGTCTGAATTTATTGCCCCCTAATAATACCCAGTAACCATATTATTGCCCACCAGTAATCATATTATTGCCCTCCAGTGAATTGTATAAACTTCCGAAACCAAAATAAATACACTACAGGCACAAATGATCAATTTATATGCATATTATTGCCCCCAATACTCATATTATTGTCTCTCAATAATCATATTATTGCCCCGCAATAAACATGTATAACTACTCAATAAAACTTTTTTTTTCATTCTTTTTTCTTCTTTCCTTATAAGCCTTCTACCAAATTTACAAAAAAAAAAAATATATATATATATATATATATAAAATCAGAACCACGAGACTGGGCGAGGTCGTGCTCCATAATCACATCCAAACGGAGGAGCGTGGAGTTGATGCGGGACTGGACGAGGTCGAGCTCGCAGACCTTGGTGCTGACGTGGTCGGCGAGGTTGCGGATCTTGGCGCTGACATGGTCGGCGAGGTCGCAGGTAGAGGAGACGTTGGAGAGGACGTGATCGGCGTCGGAATTGATGATGTCGAGGACCTGGGAGGATTTCTGGAGATTGGAGAGGTCGCGGATCTTGGCGCTGACGTGGTCGGCGAGGTCGCAGGTGGAGGAGACGTTGGAGAGGACGTGGTCTACGTCGGACTTGATGATGTCGAGGACTTGGGAGGATTTCTGGAGATTGGAGAGGTGCTTGTCTAGGTCGGAGCGCTGGGAGAGAGGAGGTGGTCGAGGTTGAGATCCAGGGCGAGCCGTGGACTGCGGCAGAGGAGGAGAGTCGTCGCTGACTGGGATGGTGAGGAGGACCTGCACCGGTGGCGAGTATGCAGGGCTCCGGCGACGGGCTCGGGAAGCGGAGGGGAGAGAGAGAGAGAGAGAGAAAGAGTATGAGGGCAATACTGTCAAAAACTATTGGATTGGGTAAATGGGGTTAAAAAAACTCTTAGTAGAGTAAGTGAGCAATTTTTAGGCTAAAATTGGGTAAGTGGTCACAGCCCCATTAATAAAACCAAGACCAAGTCAGAAAGAGAATCTAATAACCTGTTACAGAGTAAGGAAATAAGAAACATCCAATTACTCATTTTTGCTTTGGGGATTTGCAAGTCCATAAGAAAAAGGCCAAAACTGATTGCAAGAAAGTAGGAAATTCCACCACCACTATCAAATACACAACATCTCAACCAAAAAAAGGAAGAAATCATAGAACCCTTAGCATTTTCTATAACCCCTGAAAGTAAAAATATGAATTTCTAGCAACCAAGAATCGACAAAACTATCTCAAATTCCAAATCTTCCTTATAACAAATAAACTTCCAAGAAAATCGTAACCCAATCCCAAAAATAAACACCCACAAATACAATAGCAGGTAAACACAGTAGCAGGTCCTCCATCTTAAATAAAATTTCTAAGAGAATACAAGCACAGCTTCTACATGGTGTTTCCCAAAGCATGTTACTTCCGAGAGATTCTAGACAGAGAGAATCACCTAACCATGAATAAGAACCACGAATTCAAAATTCAAACTTTTGAATTTCTTATCAAACTCATAACTCCCAGATTTGAATGAAAAAAAAAATCAACCAATAACTTGAAACCAGAATGTCACTTTCCAAACTTGAAACCAACCAATAACACAACTCCTAGATTTGAATGAAGGAAAAAAAAAAAGCCAAATCAACCAATAACTTGAAACCAACAGTAGGACTCAAGTCCTCAACCATCAAACATTAGTAGAAACTAGAAAGTTACTGAAACAAGAAAATGACTCTTTTACAGTGCACATTTTATGGCGTGCATCAATGCGTGCCGTAATAGACATACATTTACGGCGCACTTTTACGGTATGCCGTTAATACACTTTTTGATATGGTCTTTTACGGCGTGCATCTAAATATCTATTTTAGTTTGGTCTTTTACGGCATGCATTAATACACGCCGTTAATGTCTATTTTAGTTTGGTATTTTACGGCATGCATTAATGCACGCCGTTAATGTCTAATGTCTACTTTAGTTTAGTCGTTTATGGCATGCATTAATGCACGCCGTTAATGTTTGTTTTCGTTTGGTCTTTTATGGCATGCATTAGTGCATGCCATTAATGTCTATTTTTGTTTGGTCTTTTATGACATGCATTAGATACACGCCATAAGAGTATTATCTTTTACAGCCTGCAAGTATGTGTGCCGTTAATGTGGTTTTTAATATGATTTTTTACAGCATGCATTAATGTGTGCCATAAAAGTAAAAGGCGGGAAGTTTTCACCAAAATTTTTATTTCCCTCCATCTTTTTCCTCTACGCTTTCTAATTTTATTTTTTTTCATTTCATAAAACAAAACTTTTCTCTCCCCCCGACAGACCTCAGTTTTCCCTATCCCTTCCCTCCACGTCTCTTCCCACCGCCGAGTCGTCGTTCAGTGGATTTGCTCCACTGCCGAGTCACCGGCCACCTCCCACCACCACCACGTTTTCTGCTCCTATCATCGAGATTCCGTGGATCAATTGAGCTCCAAATTAAAGAACATTGAAGTGATCACCGCTCTCGGAGATTCGGGCCATCGGAATCCGGGTCTTGAAGTTTCTGAAACCCATTTGGAGAAAGTTGAGAACTTTGGCCTTGTCTTGCTCATTTGCTATCTTGGGTAACAGAAAAGGCCACCAAGCTTCAGTTACAGAAAGCCACCCATTACTCTTCCAAAGATCTTTGCTTTCAACTCTTTCCTCAATCGAAAGCCAGTTTGCTTGGATCAAGAAGCTTCGACCAGCCAAGAAGGTAAGTTTTTTTATCTGGGTTGTGGTAAAGTTTTGATCTTTATGTGAAAGCATTCCTCAGCTGGTAATTTTTTTGAAAAAGCGCGAATTCGTTGCTAAGCAATTTCAAGAATCCATATTTTTTGTTTGTTTTATTGGGTGTGACTTTGATTTTTTCTAGGTTTTCTTATTTGGTTTTATACCCTGATGTTATTATTCAGGAAGACATTTGAGACTTGGATTTTTATATGCTCCATTTATCTATCATTGAAGGTGAGTGTTCTTGGATCTTCTGGACTGTTGCATGTCAGGATCATACGTTGAGTAAAAAGGGTACCACAGAGTTTCAGATGATTTTACTGTAACAGGAAGATTTCCTGTGTTTACTAATCATGTTTGTAATTGAAATCAGGTAGACATAACTCTCCCAGAAACCTTGATATTTAGGTTTTGATGGCAGTTAATAGCATCGATCAGGCTCTGAGATAGAGAGGTTGGACTGAAAACGAGTAGGACAGGTTTGGTTTCCTAAGCTTATTTGCCGGATTTGAGATTTTCAATTTTGATTTGATGTCATCGTAGGTTGCTGGGGTGGGAAAGAGAAGAGGAGGGGTTCAAGATTGTGGTGGACTTAGAGACAATACACCAGGGCCTTGCCTATTCCTAATAATCAGGGGATGAAGAAGAGGATGAAGAGCAGCAATATCATTGTTCAGATAGCCAAAAGTTTGAGGAGCAAATTTTGTCTTCTTGGTGCCTCTTTTGGGATACGGACTATGATCCGGCTTTAAATCATAGTCCATTCTCAACCCGATAGGCGACCATTCTCTATAAGGTTATTATTTGATTTCCAGTTTTTGTTTTCTGATTATATTTCATAATCTGTGTTTAAGTTTTGTTGTTTGTTTTCATGTGTAATTGGACAATTCTAGAATTAATGGTCATTGACTAAGATTGCTCTTGCTACTGTCTTGCTATTTCAAAATTTTACATGACAGATTTTGTCTGAGCATTTTCATTGTAATTTCGCATCCCTTGGATTTTTAGTTAATGCCATAGAGATTGGTAACAAACTTGAGCTTGAGCTCCATTGAGTTGCTTTGTCCATCTCTATTGTCAAAATCTTCTGAACCGTTCTCTACTCTGTTGTTTGTTTAGATAACCATTTCATCCATATGACTATAAGAAAAATATTAAACACTTTTAATCATAGAGGGCTTGGATCAATAGAGTCATAGATTCTTATCATAAATACCTGCTAAAATAGAAGAGAAGCTGTCTAGAAATTTAAAATGTAGGTTTGATCGGTTACTTTAATGCTATCAAGAAATATAATTTTATATATTTTCAGCTAAAGAATACATGGAAATAGGCAAGTGCTAAAAATACAAAGAAAATACTTTCGGTTACTATGATTGAACCCATCGAAATACAATTGCTTAAAGAAACTACTTTGAGTTTCTTGAAAGTAGTTTCTTGAATTTTGCCCCAAATTAAATTTTTCTGCACTTTTGCAAATAGGGTCAAGCTGTTTAAATTTTTTAATTGATTATTCGCATGTACCAGCTCTGGAGCACAATGTAAAGATACAAGAATGTACTAGCAGCGGCTTTTTATCTGCGAAACTGGTATGTGCTAGCAGCAGCCTTTCATCTAACAAGTCTGAAAGATTGGAGAAAGTTCCACTGAGTAAAGTTTTGATTTGGGGTGGTAGGGGTAAGAGGAAAATGAAAAATGTAATGAGAAGCAAAGCAAGAAGTAGCTCCTTATTTGAGAAATAGTTGAGAATTCTTACTGTTGTATAAATAGTTGAGTAATTCTGACTGTTGTGCCTTGAACCATATAAAAAAGATGGACAATATAAAATAATCATGATAATTAAAACAAAAATGTATTCAGATGAGTTGTTGATAGGTAGAATTGGGTTTTTTGTATAGTTGATGTTTTAAGATTTGGGCTTCTGGAGGATACGCCATCAAACAGGTATGAGGAAGGGTGTAATGTATTTATTACCTGCATCTCTTGCTTTCCTTAAATTCTGATATACTCTTTTATTTATTTATTTAGAAATACTGGAAATTGTAATGCCGATGATGATGGGAGTCCTAATGAAAGTGATCGGAAAACGCTACGGCCTCCAAGTTGTTCCAAAACATTCAATGTTGAAACTAGCCATGCTGCAAAGTTTCCCATGAATTGAGCATATCCTTTTTTCATATTTCTGATTAAATATATGTATTTTCAGCACCTTTCTTATTTGTACTCCTATATGTTTAGAGTGAGAAACCACTACCAATCTAGAATCTTTGACACCTGCTCACATCTGTTTGATGGCTTATCCTCCAGAGCAAGGTAATTATTTTTCCCAATTGGTGACCACTTTTTTCTTACATTGTCAACCACTTTTTTCTTACATTGTCAGAGATGTTTAAGATTGAATGTTCAAGCTTTGTAAACCTTTTTTTAGGTTATGATGACTGCTTTGGTATAGACTAGGGACTAAAGATTTCCCAGGGTTATTTCTTTTTAATGTTAATGATACTTCCTGAATGGTCAAGTTTTGATTGCTTTGTTGTAATTTTGATGTTGATTAGCAAAGCTTTTTCATCTTTGGGTTTCTCTGTTCCAGTCTTAGGTTTTGAAAACAAGTTGGATGACTATGTTATAGATTATAATAGCTTTTAATCCTTTTTACCATAAGTTTTCTGTAACTGATTACCCTACTTCTTTTCCATGACCTAGATTCGTTGCTGATCGTTTTTCTTTGCATTTTTAAAGTGAGGCTAACTTAGTCTTCTTTGGGGACTTTGAAGAAAAGAACAGAATTTTAGCAGGGTAGAAGGAACCCAATCATAGTAAGTGCTTATTTCTTTGGTTATTAAGTTTACTGATGGTACTGCTACATGTGAAATACATTGACATATCTAATATCCCAGTGACTTCACTGATTTGTTCCAACTCGCTTGCACAAAGTATTTCAATGACATAGTAGCTTTGCAAAATTCGAGCCAAGTATACATTTTCATCGACTATGAAATTTGGGTTTGTATTTAATTATTGTTTCATGGGAATTGCAGAAAGATTTGTTAGAAATGCCTATATGATTGCTCAGTTTAAGAAATATAGTTTAAGTTTTGTAATTTAGGGCTCAGTTGCAGTTCTGCAATCTAAAATATTTGGTAGCTTAAAATCAAGATTTGCAATATAAGATAGATAAGCCCCTTTCATGTTAAAGCTCGGTTCTGTTTTTCTTTGGTTGTTATAGGGTCTGAAGACTTTCAATTTGTCTAATTTCTGTTTGGTATGGTTTGTTGCAGTTAGCTACCATTTGACTGGATCTAGTGGATTACTATTTGATAGAGCGAGCATGAATTCCTCTGCTAGTAATTTTTTTTTTCATCAACAATGTTTGATTTTTCAAAGACGTAGCTTTTTTGCTTTGATTAGGTAAATATTTGATTTAACAACTACATATCTGTTCCCAACAGTCTGATTTGTAAAGGAGGCATTCCATTTTAGCAGCTGGGTTGTCATATAGTTATATAGGCATTGCAATGATTATTTTCATTGGGATATATAGCACCAAGTACACCAAATTTCAGCATCCTTATCTTTACGGACTTGCATGTTCGATGATCAGAACTCAACTATATATGGGCAGAAATGGCCGGCCAAATACTGCTTCCTCTGTTTGATGACCAATTTAGAAATGTGTTATTACTTGAAACATAATTAACGGAATAAAGAATGATTAAGAAATAGAGAATTGAATAGATCTAGAGATTTTCTGGTTCTTACTTCTTAGTTTCATATTAAATTATCTGAGTTTTCATTTAGCATCAGATTTCATTGCATTGTTGGAAAGTCTGAAATAGCTGCACTTTTTTTTGCTAGATTTTGGGTTTATATACAGGTTCTGTTTTACAGAGTTCATATTTCCTTGCCTGAGTTGAGAGCGGGGGTTTTACTTTTGGTGTGATTGGAGGAATGGAAAAGCACAGAGAGTTCTTTTAGTGTTTGTTGTTTATTTTATGTTTTTATGTCATTGATTGTTTTCAGAAAAGTTGTTGTGAAGTATTGGATAATTGAACTTGCTACTGTTACAGGAAAATTGACATCTTCATATGTATGTTTAACTCAGATGGTCATCTGCTATTAGATAGTTTGCTAAGTACTTGCTTTCGTTTATTATTAACTATGCTTTACATTTGTAACGTCCTGAACTTAAATTTACCAGTTTACGAGTCTTTCTTTGGGTAAACGACAATTACATTTAATTTTTGGCTCCGTTTTGACATTTTAGGGGACCCTAAAAATTGACTTTTTGTTCGGATCAAAATTTGAGAAAATGTTCTTCATGAAAGTTGTAGAGGACGTTAAACCGAACGCGTGCATATGTGGTACGTAAAAATCGGAGTTCGTATGAGAAAGTTATGGCTTAAAATGTGAAATTACTGTTCATGGTAACTTCTATATATATATATATATATATATATATATATATATATATATATATCAGAAGTTACTGTGGTAGGTTTCAGAAACCTACCCCCCGACTCTCTCTCCTCTCCCTCTTCCCCTGCGTCGCCCTCCCTTCTTCTTTTTCCTATTTCTTCACCGTCCGGCGTCCGATCGACGTGATTCCAATTGGTCGTGGACCATCTCTTCCTCCTCTACACGGTAGTGCCAGTGGGTATCGGCGATTTGGTCGGAAAACCTCGAATCTCGGCAATCATTGTTACTGTAGCAGTTTACTTCTCCGGCAAAATTTTCCTTTTTCCAGCCATTTCTGGAGGTGAAATTGGCCCTATTAGGAGCACCTCGAGCCACTGATCGTTTTCTATGAAGGCTTCTAGCTGAAATTTCCACGTTTGGTAGGAGAATTTAAAAGATTCCCAAATTGGTGGGTTTGGAAATTTCTGGATTTGTGTTCATCGGCAAAATTGGAGCAGTTCAAGGTATTTTCTCACTTGGTCACAGTCATGAAAGTTGCTTAGAATGTTGAGATGATTCTGTGGTTGAAATTTGGTGGTCGGAGGAGGAGTTGGCCGCCGCATGAACAGTATCATACGTGAATAGTGTGGTGCGTGAACAGTAGTGGCCTTTAAACAGTAATTTAAATTCTTTTTTTTTTTTAGCTAGTTAAATCCTATAATTTTTGTAGAGGTTGAATATGTGAATTTGGTTGGAATTGGAGAAGTTTTTAATCGATTATGAATTTCTGGGAATTTAGGATTTCGATTATCGATTTACGAGATTCCGACCATCGGATATCTCTTGGTTCTGAGTTGGAACCTTTAAGATAACGAATTGGTATTAGATGTAAAATTTGGGTTCAATCAGAGAAGAAGTGGAAAGATGATTTATGAGGATTTGATTTTGAGAATCGTATGTGATTGTTGAATAGTTATTCACGGAAAATAATTGTGTACAAGGCGACGTACCGAGCTATTGCTCGACGAAGGAACTCGTATGCATGGTCGCCTAAACAGTACTGTGAGTGGACATTTGTTTTTAAATTAATTATGCATGCAGTATTATTATTTCCTTCCAATTGAGATTTAAATTATGTTTTTAATTATTGAGTTTTATGGTTTATTGAGCGTTGATTTATCGAGATTTATTTATGAATTACGAGATTAGTATTGAAATTCTTTCCCGAGGGATTTTAGTAGATTTATGAGATAGTTATTCAGGAGTTATTGAGTTGAGAAATTATTTTCGGGAAGTGACTGATTCAGAAAATATTATGAGAATTATGGATTTCGAATATCAGTTTTTATGAGGATTCACGAGTACGAATGTTTCATCGAATATTTGAGCATGATTGAATTATCGAGATTTATTGAGCTTTGAGCTCCGCACTTATCAGCCTTGAAGTTAGATTGAGTTTTCTTTCCGAAAGCATTTATTGATTTACAGAGTATTTGATTTATGCTTTCGAGGATTTATTGAGATATTGAGGTTTGATTTAGCGAGATAATCCTGAGTTATGCTTTCGGTGAATTTTTAATGTTTTATTGAAGTAACAGCGAGTTTCTTTCCGAAAGCAAGTAATTGAAAGAGGTTGTTTCCAGTTTATTGAGGAGACTATCAGTCAGCGCATGCATGCATTACCTAGTTGGCAGTCCCTTCTAGGTAATAGTCTGGTTGGCAGTCCCTTCCAGACTACAGTCCGGTTGGCAGTCCCTTTTGATGCGTCACCGGGTTGGCAGTCCCTCCCAGGTGACATGAGGTAGTAGTTGGCAGTCCCTTCTTACTACCTGTGGTTAGTTGGCAGTCCCTTCTATCCACCGCCTCCTGTTCCGGTTGGCAGTCCCTTCCGATGCGTCATCTGGGTGGCAGTCCCTCCCAGATGGCATGAGATGACTAGACAGTAGTCCTTTCTAGTCATCAAACGAACCTCTTGAAAAGGATGTTTTAAAAAGGATTGAGGATGAGATTTTAAGAGATTTCAGCAAAGATGATGATTAAAAGTATTTCTAATATTGTTACTGCATGCGAGGTTTTAGAGAATAACTTGGGAAGACATTAAGTTTTACTTATTCATTCGAAATTACTTATTTTTCGTCCACTCACTCTAACGGTTTTTAAATGTTTTCCCCTGGGCCCTTCTGTTTTAAATGCCCAGTTTGCAGGCCAGTTTAGCTTGAGGTCGAGCGTACATGGGGTTGAGACATAGCTGTCATAGCTTCCGCATTATAAAAGTATCAGTCCTTTATCTTGTATTCTATTCTCTTGTACGCCTGTACATTAGATTGCTCTGATAACCCAGGATATTGATATTCTTAAGTTTAGAATTGTTTGTGAAATGGGAGACGTTGTGATACGGGGAGCAGGGTGGCTCCAGAAGAATAAGGGTGGATTATTTTAGAAGTGTAAATGTCTTTCTACAGGTTTTTGGGTAGTCCACTTTTAGAGGGAGTTCCGCCAAATTTTTGGTAGAATTTCTTCTAAGGTGGGCCCCGCAGGGCCACTTTGGATTTCAAGGTGAAATCCGGGGCGGGTCCTGTCAACATTCATAACAGGGACTTCCAGTTTTTGAGGTTTCTATTAACATTGCCCTACTGATGATAAAGTGCTCAAAGTGATGGTCAATTGAGAGAATCTGCATTTGGATGGTTAAATGTTCAAAAGATGATATAGTATATTTTGTAATATGCTATATTTTTAACATAAGTTTAAACTCAAGTTTGCTAGAAATTGTACTTGGTCTGTAGCAGATTGGATATAAAAAGTTTGTTAAAACCCTTTCTATTATCTATGATATATATGCTGTTTCACCTGTACTTTGAGGTTAATATTATTTTTGCTCAAGTCATTTTATTAGTTGATCATTTTTGGATTATGAGCAGCCAGGAAACCTCTTTGCCACAAAGACTTTTATGGCAGGTTATGTGCGTCGTGAATGACATATAAAAATTGACAGAAAAGCTTTTTACAGCGTGCAAATTGGGCCTTAAAAAATTGGGCAACTACTTCTTTTACGGCATGCAAAAGTGTGTCATAAAAACAGTCTTTTACGGCGTTCGTCGTAGGCAGTGAATAAAGTCTTTTACTGTTACACCCCACATTTGATATACCTTTTTACTGAGTTACGTGAAATTCGTTATGGTTACCGTTCGCAGTTATAATTTAACGTTTAGGGGGTGGTTAAAAATTGACTTTTTATGAGTTATTAATTTGAGAAAACTTCCTTCATGAAAGTTGTAGAGAACGTTAAACCGAGCGCGTGCATATGTGGTACGTAAAAATCGGAGTTTGTATGTGAAAGTTACTGTTCATGGTAACAAAAATATAAATATGGAAAGTTACCACTGTGGGTTTCCATTTTCGGAAACCCGGTAACTCTCCCTCTCTCTTCTCCCCCGATTCCTTCCCCTTTCGGCCCGAACTGATTCACCTTCGATTTCTCCCTCCTCCGGCCGACCCACGACGGAATCCGGCTATCCCCGAGCTCGCCTCCTCCCCCTTGACACGTTGGCGGTGGTATTTTGCGAAGATTTGGCCGGAAAAGCTTGATTTCGCGCCGGGAAGGTAAGGGGTGCAGTTTGCTATTTTTGTCGGTTTCCGGCGATTCCGGCCTTCTCTGGTCACTAGACCGGCGTCGAAGGTCGGGTTTTTGCTGGAGATTATTTTCCCTAAGGTCTTGCTTCTCAATTTGCAGTGTAGAGGTCGAATCGATCGAACCCGATCCTAGGGTTCTTGAATTTTTGTGGAAAATCTTCACCGGCTTAATTGGAGCTCTTCCAGGTAAAATTGGCACTTGTTGTAGTTGAGAAAGAGATTAGGCATGTTGAGTAGGTGGTGCTGCCAAAATTTGGTGGCCATTGGTGGTGGTTGGCCGGGGGCGCGTGGGCCCCACGCGCGGCCACTGTGGGTGGCGCGTGGAGGCGTGTGGAGCTGCAATTTATTCTCTGTTTTGGCTCCATAAATCCCTTAACGATTGTAGTAGTTTATACATGAAGTTTGGTGGAGATTGGAGGGATTACAAATTGTGTATAAACGAATAATTAACGATTTGCGTGAATTCGATCGCCGAAATTCGTTCGAATTCACTTTAGAATTTATATATCGATGAATGGATATTGATGGAATTTCGAGGATGGATTTATTGTGAATTAAGGAGTTGGATTTGAAGGGGGGACGTTATGAATTTCAATTTCTAATTATCATAAAGTTAATTGTCGTTCTATAAATGTATTTTTACGAGTGCTATTCGTACAGGACGAGAGGAATCTTCGTACGAGGAAAATACCGAGCGACGTCAAGATTGAGCATATATAGTGAGTGGACTTTTATTTTTCAAAGAATGATGCATGCATTTATTTAAACAGTTCCGAAGTTAAATTATTTATCAATTTACTTTCTTGAGCATACGGTTATTTTCGGAAACGGTTTTGGTTAATTGATTAACTTGGAGATTTTATGGCGTGCGGGGTCACGTCATTGGATTACGCTTATCTTCTTTTATTTATTTATTTTCGATGTGATTCCCGGATTTATACTATTTATATTATACTTATATTCGGCAATTTGAGATTTCTATGAGATTCGATGAAGTTAATCTTTATACTTATTTATATCCTATTTATTTTTGATGATGAGATTATCTTGGAGTGTGGGACACGTCATGGGAAATTCTTTTACGAAATATGGGGAAGCCTTATGTATTTGTGGTTTTACTTGGTTTTCGGATTTCTTATGCCATACTTTGGGTGACTTATCATTACTAGCATTGATCTTCCGCCTTCGTGGCGAGGTGATGGGATCACCGAAGCCCTCCACCTTTGTGGCGCTGGTTACTGTCTTTGTGACAGTAATTCTAAAGCCCAGTATCCTATCGCTACACATAGTGGCGTAAGGGTATATTACAGGAGTAATGAGAGTACTTTAGCCTGGGAGGCTATCACCTGAGCCTGGGTGGCTCACTCGTATGGCTATCGTCTTCCCCTACTCATTATACTATTTTCGACTAGCGGGGCTAGTCCGATTTGTTTTAGCCAGCGGGGCTGGTTCTATTTCTTTGAGTATCGGAGTTTCCACCTTTTTCTTTTTCGTATGTGACTAGCGGGGCTAGTCGGCCTTCAAGAGCGAAACTCCTCTTATTTTATCTTTGTTAATCATTGCATACATCGGGAGTTTTGATTGATATAAATGTGGAAAAGTATAAAATCCTTTTTTCCTTTCAATTATTTATTTTTGTCCACTCACTCTAACGTTTTTATATACTTTTCCCTGGGCCCTTCGGTTTCAAATGCCCAGATTGCAGTATTGCTGCTCGGTGTACGAGTGTGAGCCATAGTGACCGTACCTGCTTCCGCCATCACATTCTGTAGGTTACCTGTTTAACCTACTGCACTCCTTGTCTATTTATATTCCTAGAATGCTCTGATTACTAAGGGATATGTGACCCAAACTTGTATGAATTATATTTGAGGTCTACGACCTAACTTTGGTGATTGTAGTAACTTTTAACTTTTGGAGATTGTGTATGATGTTATTAGCTTTGAGATGGGATTGGTTGAATTTAGGAGCAGGATTGCTCCAGGAGTTATGGTTGGATTATTTGAAGTAAATTTTGGTTTTCCGCAGGATTTTGGGTTATCCATTTTTAAGGGAGGTTATGCCGAAATTTTTGGTAAATCTCCTTTAAAGGTGGGTCCCGCAGGGCCACTTCGGATTTCAGGGTGGAATTCGGGGCGGGTCTTGTCATTTACGACATGCCCAGGGCGTAGTAAATAAGTGGTCAGAGAGTCATTTATGGCGTGCTTTCTTGACATTCACGGCATGCAAACATCCCATAAATCAAATTGGATTATTGAGGAATGTCTTTTACGGCCTGCATGGATGCACAATTGCGGCCTTCTTATGCACGCCGTTAAAGAGGAATGTCTTTTACTGCTCCGGTAAAAGGATGTTTTTGGTGTAGTGCCAAAAGCCCAGTGCTTTGAAACTGAAACTAAGTTTTCCAATTTTGACTGATTGCATTGAAATCCAAGCTTGAAAAAGAAGCCGACTTACAGTTGGGGAGGTCTCGACGAACGCAGTGGAAGAAGCTCGAACAGTGATTTGGGTTTGGGGAGGTCTCGCCCAATGCTTCTCTGGGTTTTGGGTTTGGAGGCTACTCGAACAAAAGAGAGATGGAGGCTGCTCTCGGCAACCGAAAGAGAGGAAAATAAGAAAAGAGTTTTAGTTAACGGGTTCAACGGGTAATAATGGGTTTAGCACGGCCCGACCCATTTATTTGCTGGTTTTTTATGTGCGGGCTTTTTTCAGCCCTGATTAACAATAGTGCAGGTTTGTGCGGGCTTTTAGCGTGCGGGTTCGTGCGGGCTTTTAGCGTGCGGGTTTGGGGGTCTAAATGCCAGGCCTATATCAGAGTATACTAAAGATGGCCTAGCTGAGCAGGCATTGAGTGTGTTTGATGCATGAGATGTTGAAGAAAGATTCGGAGGTTAAGCCGAGTTGGGTGAGGGTGATGAGTGTTCTTCCTGCACGTGCACAGTTGGGCTTTACTAAAATTGAGATCGAGGGTGATGCTTTAAACGTTTTAAAGGCTCTAGATATTGATGGCTTTGACTTGAGTGAGATTGGGGTTGTTATTGAGGATGTCAAACATATGATTGTAGAATTGGAAATGGTTAAGTGGAAACATGGTAAAAAGAAGTATAATCAGATAGCTCATGCGTTAGCGCTCAGCTCTAACTATGGCAAGGAGTATGTTTTGCCATGAAATTGGCCCTCCTTGGCTACAAGACCTTGTTCAGGAATATATTATGTAATAAATTGGGGGGCAGTAGTACTTGTGTGCTGCTATTACCCACATTGCTTTTGGCATCATCATCATCATCATTATTATTATTATTATTATTATTATTTTAAAGTCCATACTAGCTTCTGTTTTTAATAGGGCTGTCACCCGGTCGGTTCGAATCGGTTATAGGTATTACTGTACATGCATGTCCATTTGCAAGCATAATTAGCTATAATGAGCCACGCTCATGGTACCACCAGGGGTACCAACGCCCACCATATGAGTGACTGGCGTAAAGACAGTTAGCCGGGTTACCGCCTGAGCCCCGGATCAACCCCAAAGCACCGCCGACGCGCCGCCACGCGCCGTGTCAAGATGGCATCAGAAGCTACTGAAACTGGGAACTGAAGCACCATCAGTCCCACATCGAAAACAAAGAGAAGATCATCCTCTTCCTCACCTATAAAAGGTTCTCTCCTCTCTCCTCATTAAGGACGCATTCAATACTTACCTACTATTACTTTGTCAACATAAATACATTGACTAACTTAGGCATCGGAGAGTTGAAGACCGCCCGGCGCGGTCTCCCTCTGACGCCCATTGTATTTTATTTGACAGGTAACGGGAACCACTCACAACAAAGGTATCGATCCGCCTGCCGGATCAGCGTTAACTAAGGTCCAGCTACCGCTAGACTTTTAGACATTAACATTGGCGCCGTCTGTGGGAATCCTTGAACAGAAGGTCATCCCATCACAGTTACCATGACTAACGGTAGCGGGGGAAATATCGGGGAGCAGGCAGACCAGTCCGCCGTTCCCCAACCCGCCCGCCCAGCGGTAAGCATCAACCGCGCACTATTCAACACCCCGGTCAACCCAGGCGGTGAAACAAATCCAAGCAGCAGCCGTCCCCCAGGTCAGGACCTCACCGCCTTGTATGAACTGGCGCTGGCGGACCTCCACAAAGCAAACAGAGAGCGCGAGCAGGAACGCAAGGAGAAGGCGGAGGCCCAAAACCAAGTGGCCACGCTGATGACACGTTTCGACGAGCTAAGGCGAACGCTGGACGCAAACGCCAACCCTGCACGAAGTGAGCAGTCACACAGCACCAGACACAGCCGGCCTACCGCTGGTATAGGACCCATCGTGCAAATGCAGGTACCGCTAAGCCCACCTGAGCTGGCAGGAATGGGACCACCCCCTATCCCACAACTGCCGGAGCAGGAGGCGGAGTCATCGCTGCGCACCCACCACTCGAGGACTAGAACAAGGACTGAGGGTAATCTACCCATTCCCGGGCGGGGGTTCGCTCCGCGGAACGCCCGAGCGGGCCCCGCTGGCGACGCAACCACCCAAATTTTGGAGAGGATGCAGCAGTTAGAACGGAGATTAATCCTGGCGGAGGCAGGCACCCCGGCGCCAGCCCCAAACCCACTCTTCGCGTCCAGGCCAGGCCCATTCACCGCCACAATTTTGCAAGCCGTCAGACCAGCGTCTGCAAAGACCCCAAAAATGTCACATTATAGCGGTAAGACCGATCCCTTCGTCCACATGGACACGTTCAAGAAGGTCACCAACAACAAGGGATTTGATGACGCCACCCTGTGCCACTTGTTCAGCGAAACGCTGGATAGTGAGGCAATGAGTTGGTTTTTCGAGTGTCCGCCAGGGTCCATCGACTCATTCCACGCATTATCTCATGCTTTCCTCTCTCGATTCATCTTGTTGTCCGCCGGTCATCACAACACGAGCCAGTTGTTTGGCGTCAGACAGGGAGGGGACGAATCATTGAAGGCATTCGTCACAAGATGGCGAGCGGCAGCATCTCAGTGCCGCGATCTCGACAAAACAATGGCTTCGGCGGCTTTCAAGCAGGGACTCCTCAAGGGACCATTCCTATATCACCTCAACTACAATCATCCAAATGCGGCGTATGATCACCTTATGAGTGAGGCGGTCATTCATGCCCAGGCAGAGTTTATCACATATGGAGAAACCCCACCGCCACCAGCAACACCAACAAAGTCATCTCAACCCTCCTCCAGCCATCAAGAGACCGCCAGCAAAGCCCCCACTGCACCGCCAGCTGACAAGAAGAGGGAATGGCAGCAGGGCGGTTACCAAAGCAAGAGGCAGAAAGACAACCACTACAAGGGCAACCGCCAATCCCAGGGGGACAATCGCAACAAGCAGACGGAATCCTCTCAGCGGTATGCAGTGTTCACCGTCCTCACAGCCTCGTACGAGGAGATTTACAATCAGTGCAAGGATCAGATACCACCGCCACCCTCGCCGAGATTCCCCAAAAAGGGTAAGCCAAGAAACACCGGCATGTGGTGCAAGTACCACGAGGACAGCGGTCACAATACCAACAGTTGCAACGCTCTCAAAACAACCATTGAGACCCTATACCGTGACGGCAAGATGGATCAATTCAAGGTGCGCCAACCGCCACCTGTGATTGCCAACATTGAGCCACTGGGCCGCATCAACACCATCGACGGCGGGGCTCCAATCACCAACATGTCTCACAGGGCAAGAAAGCGTTACGCACGCGCCAATCACCCAAAGGAAGTCTGTAACATCCGCTACGAGAGATCCACCAAACTCCCAAAGTCTGGTTGGGAGCCCATCACCTTCTCAGAGGAGGAGGAGCGAGGAGTACATCTACCCCATGACGACCCATTCCTGATCGATGCCATTCTCGACAGATGGTCAGTAGGAAGAATCTTGGTGGATAGCGGATCTGCTGTCAATGTCATATTCAGCGGTTGTTACAACAACCTTAAGCGGAACAAGAAACTACTACAAGACCATGAGCCATTGCTTAGCTTCTCCGGCGATATCACTCAGCCGCTGGGCTCTGACTACATGCGGTTAACCATCGGCTCCAGTCCATGTATGGCGGAGGTACATACCGAATTTATAATTGTGGACTGTTTCAGTTCGTATAACGCCATCATAGGACGGCCGGCACTCAACAAGCTCAAATGCATCATCGCCGGATACATGCTTCTCATGAAGTTCCCCACACCCAACGGCACAGGCTGTGTCAGGGGAAGTCAGCAACTGGCACGAGAATGCTACTCTACCACCATTGCGCGGTCAACCCGCCGCCACGAAATCCTAACGGTAGGAAATCAGGCACCGCCACCAGATATCTTCGAGGATCCTAGGGATGAGGAGGAGAAATACGTAAGGAAGGAACCGGTCAATCCTGAAACATCGTTGAAGGTCATCAGCATCTCTGACGAGCACCCAGAGCGGACAGTCCGCATAGGAGCTCAGCTAGACCCAGAAGTAGCCGCAGAACTCACTCAATTCCTGCGGGACAACGCCGCCGTTTTCGCATGGTCATATGCGGACATGCCAGGTATCTCTCCCGAAATCATCACACACAAACTAACCATTAAGCCATCCTTCCATCCCATCAAGCAGAGGCGAAGGGCCTTCGACGAGGAGAAATACCGCGCCATAGGAGAAGAGGTCGCCAAACTCCAGGGCATTGGATTCATCCGCCAGGTAATCTATCCCCAATGGATCTCCAACCTGGTCATGGTCAAGAAGCCTAGCGGCAAGTGGCGGATGTGTGTTGACTTCAAAAATCTCAATAAGGCGTGCCCAAAGGACAGTTTCCCTCTCCCACGCATTGATCAGCTGGTTGACGCAACCGCCGGGCATGAACTCCTCAGCATGATGGACGCTTTCTCCGGCTACAATCAGATCAAGATGCATCCCAGCGATCAGGAGTGTACCACCTTCACCACCGACAAGGGCCTCTATTGCTACAATGTTATGCCTTTCGGTCTGAAGAACGCCGGAGCAACTTATCAGCGGCTGATGAATGCTATGTTCGCTGAACATTTGGGCAAGATAATCGAGGTCTACGTGGACGACATGTTGGTCAAGAGTATAAAAGCCAGCGGACACGTGGCAAACCTCAAGATCATAATTACCATCCTCCTGGCCTATGGCATGCGCCTCAACCCAGAAAAATGCTTCTTTGGCGTCACCGCCAGCAAATTTCTGGGTTATATCGTCAGTGAACGAGGCATCGAGGCTAACCCGGACAAGGTGCAGGCCATACTCGACCTGGCAGACCCTGAGTATAAGGTACACGTCCAATGCCTCCAAGGCAAGTTAACCGCCCTCTCTCGATTCATCTCCAGGCTCACTGACAGGTGTGCCCCATTTTTCAAACTCCTCAAAACAACTCACAAGAAAGTCATCAACTGGAACCCAGAATGTCAGGCGGCGTTTCAGGGCTTAAAGGATTACCTGGCGGCAGTCCCACTACTCTCTATCCCTGTGCAAGGAGAGACACTGTTCATATACCTAGCGGTATCGGTATCAGCGGTGAGTTGCGCCATTGTCCGGCGGGAGGGACAGGACGAGCTCCCAGTTTTCTACGCCGGCAGGGGCATGAACGGGGCAGAAACAAGGTATCCACCCTTAGAGCAGCTAGCTCTTGCACTCATCGTTGCCGCCAGGCGCCTCCGCCAGTATTTTCAAGCGCACACAATCCACGTGCTGACCAATCAACCACTGAGACAGGTGATGCAGAACCCTGAACATTCAGGGCGCCTCAGCAAGTGGGCCATCGAGCTCAGTGAATTTGACATAGACTACAAGCCAAGAACCGCCATGAAGGGTCAGGCGGTAGCGGACTTCATCGCCGAGCTCACTGAGCGTCAGCCCAGTCCCAGCACGGAGAATTTTCCCGGGACGGAAATGGTCACCGCTAAGGAGCCAGCTCCCCTACAATCAGATTGGAACCTACATGTGGACGGCTCCGCCAGCGCCAAGGCCAGCGGCGCAGGAGTCATCCTCACAGGCCCTGGGGGGCTGAATGTGGAATACGCACTAAAATTCAACTTCAAAGCCTCCAACAACATGGCGGAATACGAAGCACTCATTGCCGGCCTACTCCTCGCCATCGATTCAGGGGCTGACAGCGTCAACATCTTCAGTGATTCCCAGTTGGTCGTAAATCAGGTCAATGACAGCTTCCAGGCCAAGGACCAACAGTTAGCGGCATACTTGGGGTACGTTAAGACACTCCTCAAGAAATTCAAATTTCATAACATCACACAAATCCCCAGGGAAAAGAACGCCAAGGCTGACTCACTGGCAAGGCTAGCAACCGCCCAGCCACATCAGAGTCCAGCGGACACAAGAGTGGAATGTCTTGACAAGCCAAGTATCACAAAAACCCTGGCGGAGATCTTCAACATTGTGGTCAATACCAGCTGGATGGACGAAGTCATTGAGTACAAGCGCAACGGCACATTGCCGGACGACAAAGTTAAGGCGCGACAACTCCAGCGGAGGGCAACCCGCTACAACATCCAGAACGGCAAGCTGTACCGCCAGGGATTCACCCATCCCAACCTCCGCTGCCTAACCCCAGAGGAGGGAAAGGTCGTTCTGGCAACAATTCATAGCGGAGAATGCGGAAACCATTCAGGCGCCAGATCCTTAGCCAATCGCACAATGCGACAAGGCTATTTTTGGCCTACTCTCGGCGACGATGCCCGCCAGGTAGCAAGATCATGCCACAAGTGCCAACAATTTGCTGACATCCCGCATGCACCGGCGGAACCACTATCGGTCATCGTCGCCCCATGGATCCACTCAACTTGGGGCCTGGATCTGATGGGAAAATTTCAAACCGCCAAGGGCCAGTTCAAGTACATTATAGTGGCTATCGACTACGACAGCAAGTGGATAGAGGCGGAACCACTAACAGCAATAACTACCGCCAAGGTAATTCACTTCCTCTGGAAGAACATCTACTGCCGTTACGGTGTCCCACACACGATAATCACCGACAATGGCACACAATTCAACAACAAGGAGCTCATCTCTTTCACCGCCAACTTGGGTACTAAGATGAGTTTTGCATCTGTCGCCCACCCCCAGACCAACGGTCAGGTCGAGGCAGCAAACAAGATAATCAAAAGGCTGCTGAAGAAAAAACTCGACAAAGCAAAGGGTCTATGGGCGGAGAAACTCCCGGAAGTTCTATGGGCCATCAGAACAACCCCAACTTCCGCAACAGGCGAAACTCCCTTCTGCATGATGTTCGGAACGGAGGCTGTCCTGCCCATTGAGGTCTCTCAACCTACCGCCAGAGTCGAGGGCTACCGCCCAGAGACCAACACTGACGGCATCAACCTGGACAAGGACCTCCTGGAGGAAAAGCGACACAGGGCCCACCTATGCAACCTGCAAAACAAGCAGCGGGTATCGCGTTTCTACAACGCCAGAGTCAAGGCCCGGAACCTCCAACTGGGGGACTGGGTAATGAAGGAAGTCATTCCACCGCCAACAAAGCTTCGCCCAACTTGGGAAGGTCCATACAAAATTGTGGAAGTCGTTAGCCCAGGCACCTTCTACTTAATGGACAAGGACGGCGTCACAACGACCCACCCTTGGAATATCGAACACCTTCGGTATTATTACAAATAGTCATGCCGCTACCCAAGAGCATCTTGACTTAGCTAAATTTTTGTTCAATATTTAGCTAAGGGAAGCTACCCAACGGGTACTACCCCTCTTTTGTAAACGCTGATCAGTCAGCTATCAATGAAACGAGGAATTATTCAAACCATTGTTACCAAGTCTAGCACTGAGGGCAACTGGCAACGCCAGGAATCGTCAGCGGACCACGTCCGCTACGTGGTGCACTTGGACCAATTTTAATTCCTTTAATGTTTCATTGCTTGGCAAAAGAAAAATCTCTACGTCAAAACTCTAGCGGTACAAACACATCATGACAAACGTCAAACTCTGAAATTTCATTTCAGGGCTGGGACTCCCCACCCAAAATAGTTCATTATTACAGTGTGAAAAAAAAAAAAAAAACCTATGGAAGTCTCAGCTGGCTTCAGCGGTTGTCTTCGGCTTCTCCGGCTTCAACTGGCGGCGGCACGACCGATCGGCTCGCCTGATCGGACCCTCGAGCTGTCGGACTGGGAGTCTCCATTGTACCATCCGCCCGGGTGTGTGCCTCCAGAAATCCGGCACGTGACACCTCCGACGGGGTCTGCTGGGGAGTCTGCCGGGACCTTTCCGGCGGATGGGAGCCACTTTCCCCGCTGCCCGAATGGGTACCTGCCGCAGTGGGAGGCACGACTTCTGTCTCCGGCGGGACACCCTCGACCACCGGCACGTCGGGCTGTGACGCCTTTACAAAGTCAATGGCGCCCTTCCGCGTCAACATGTCTATATTTGCCCGGGCCCCAGACTTCGCCGCTTCGGTCAATGTCTTTTATACTCCGCCGACATCTTGAACGCTTCAACGGCGGCGGCTGCAGAAGAACTCTGTTCATTTTTCAGGCGGTTGACCTCCCCGTCCAGCCGCTGCATCTCACCCAGTCTGGCGGCAGACTCCCGCTGCACAATAATGAGCTTCTTATCTTTAGCGGCTATCCGCTCCTGCAGCAATGCGATCTCCTGCTCCAACTGGGAGACGCGTTCATTCCTCTCCAGGTCCCGCCTTATGGCCGCATTAAGCTTGCCGCGGGCGTCCGCATAGTCACACTCCGCCTTGGCCAGCCCCTGCTCGGCCTCCGCCAATCTCTCCTTGGCCTCCGCCAGCTCCCTCTGGAGACCTCCGATCTCCCCCCTGAGCTCTTCCTCAATCCGGGGCTGCTTAGACGCCGCCTCGAACATATCATGTAACCCCGCAGATATTTGACCAAACGCCGAGCTGAAGGGCGATTGGTCAATTGCCGTCGGGCGCGATATGCCCGCCAGACCCCCGAACCCCAGCCGCTCGCACAAATGGAAAAGGAATGCCCGCTCCCCTTCTGTCATGAATGGCGCATACTCGGCAAAGGAGTCCAGATCACTGACGGCTGCTGCCTCCCCCTCCGCCACTGCACCCTTCGACGCAGCTTGTCGAGCCTTCTTTTGTTGGCGGACTCCGATCACCACCTCTTCTTCCTCTTCCTCGACGGGGGAGTCAGGCTGCCGGCGTTTTTTCTCCAACGCCCGTTGTGTCCCAGCAGCGGTCCTCGTCACCCGCACCGGCGGCTCACCCCGGGACTCGGTGGCAGTCCCCGTCGGCTGCACCGTCTTCTTTTGAGGACCGCGCCGGGTGGTAGGCATCCGCTCCCGCGGCCTTGTACCAACATTCCCCCTCTCCCCGCCACCCACTTAGGTGTCCGCCTGCACTACCGGCAGGCCATCCTCACCCAGATGGGAGTGGTGCGGCATCGGCAGCTCCACCGCAACCTCAGACTGGCTCAGCACCAGCGTCTCCGGGTTCACCACCGTCTGCTGGGCCGCCAGCCCCTCGGCATACATAGCCTCCAGAAAATTTTCTATCTCGGCACGATCCATTGCTTTTTCGAAAGCGTCGCGACTAGATTTGTTACCGGGCGGGGTTTCTGAAAAGAAAAACACAAACACCCGTCAGTCCGGATCAAAAAAAAAAAAAAAATGATGAGGTGTGGCGGAGTGGCTCTCACCAATAGAGCGAGTTAGCCCCAGGTCGACCAGCAATTCCCAACCGGTCAGAAGACGGAAGTCAAGCAAATTGCGGTTCCGCCAGCAGCCGCGGATCCTCGCCACGCGACACTCCTCTTCGCGCGTCAGAATATACCTTAGTCCCGCTGCACAAACACAATAATCATTAGCAAAAACCGCAGGTTTGCAAAAGTTTGAAACCGCCAGTTAGTTTTAGCGGAAACCAGTTGCCAACCTCGGATGGGCTGGAATTCCGACTTAGTCTTAAACGTCGGCCCCTCCACATTCGACCTAGTATGGTACTCCCAGCCATCTGTGGCGACGCAAAAGGTCCCCCGCCAGTAGGACATTGAGTCCCTTAGATTCTCAATCAACTTGGGCGCTCCCTGGCGGCGGCTTAGGTTCACGCACCCTCTGCAACCTCGGCGCTTCACATACACTAGCTCGTAGAAGTGAAGCACTTCCGCCACGGTAGGCCCCTCGCACCCCGACAAGCGCCACAGGGAGTTCATCGCCAACAGCAACCGCCACATGTTGGGACAGATCTGCCCAAAGGCAAGACCAAACTCGCACACAAGAATTTGGAGATTGGGCACTAGCGGGAATGTCACTCCTTGGCGGAATATGGCCTCGTGCACGGCAGCACATCCCGCTGGGAGCATCGAGGCCTTCTCATCCGCTGTCGGGGGGCGCAGCTTCACCGAGCCCGGCAACCGGAACGTCCGCTTCATCCGGTTAACAGCGGCGGCATCCATCCGCCCACCTGCCTCGTCGACGGCGGTGCCATCTGAGAGGTACCACGCCGACTCGACATTTTGGCCCGGCGCTTCCCCTTCGCCAGCGGAGCCGCTAGCAGCACTATTGCTCGCCAAGCGCTCGTCGCGCCTAGCCAACTCACCCGCCCTAGAGCTCTCTGGACGCGAACCACGATCCATAGCTATTTCCCAGGGGATGGTCCGAAGTGGCTCAACTTCAAGCGGTTCTGGCAGTGAGGTTCCTGCATGGGCAGACGGACGCAACGAGTCAATAAAGGTCATATCCGCCACGCTGAACGACACGTCAGACCCGGAATCCTCACTGCTCGAAATATCTATGACGTTGGCCATCCCAAACCCTAAAACCCACATCAGTTAGCACAAATACAGATCTAACCTACTCTCACATCAGATATAGCCAAAGATGCCAAGAACAACTACCCACAAAAATACCAAAACAAAAACAACCGCACGCTCAACCCAGATTAGACCGTCTAGCAAAACCCAAAACCCCAACTTTCTGTCAAACACCATAACCTCCCTCAAATCTCTCCCTACACCCTCCGAAAACAGCACAGAGGCAATATCATACCATTAACAGAAATACCAAAACCCAGAAACCACCATTGCAGATTCAATGAAACAGGAAGAGGATCCGAAATACCAACCTCACGTCGAAGACTTTGGAGTGCAGTTCGTCTTCACTAACAGATTTCGTCCTCTCCAGTCCGACTACTCCACGCAAACCCGGGGATCTCCTTCGCAATTCGCAGGCGAACAAGGCTCGAAGCAGGCAACTCAGATTTGAAGATTTTCCAGAAATGTCGAAACTCGCTCAGTTCCCCCCTTTTTATGTCAACATCAAATAATCCTGAGCCGTCCGCTACAAAACTACATCACGTACCAACCGTACACGTGTCCCACGTCTTCATTAACTCCCTGGATTAACCGAGGCGTCGCCTCGGTTACGAAATCCATCATTACTCGCATTAATGACGAGAAGACGGCTAGGCTTAGGAGGCAAGCCTCCAGACGCTAACCCTCTCAGAGTTAGCCACGTGTCCACCGTCATCATTCTTTGGCTTCCAAGGGAAGTCACCACCTGACAAGTAAACCCCCCAACCATGGCAAGTCTCCGCTGAGCGAAAACCCCGCCAGCGGATCCTCACTTGTCATCTTCCAAGTGACGGAGTCTCCGCTGAGCGAAACCCCGCCGGCGGATCCTCACTTGTCATCTCCCTAGTGACGGAGCCTCCGCTGAGCGAAACCCCGCCAGCGGATCCTCACTTACATCTCCCAAGTGACGGAGTCTCCGCTGAGCGAAACCCCGCCAGCGGATCCTCACTTGTCATCTTCCAAGTGACGGAGTCTCCGCTGAGCGAAACCCCGCCAGCGGATCCTCACTTGCATCTCCCAAGTGACGGAGTCTCCGCTGAGCGAAACCCCGCCAGCGGATCCTCACTTGCATCTCCCAAGTGACGGAGTCTCCGCTGAGCGAAACCCCGCCAGCGGATCCTCACTTGTCATCTTCCAAGTGACGGAGTCTCCGCTGAGCGAAACCCCGCCGGCGGAGCTTCTCTCCTCATTTGGTAAACGGGGCGTCCTCCGCTACACAGCGCACCGCTGGCTGACCCCATTTCTCATCTGACAAGCTGCGTACTTTATTCAGCGCAACACCGCTCAATAAAATACCAAGCACGTCTACTTGACGCTGCTTCCTGCTACATCTAGCGGGGGGACTTCCGCCAGCGGCGGATCCCGAGGCCACGCCTCTCTGACAACGCCGCCACGCGGAGTTACGGTCAGAATGTCCCTACGGGACACGGGGACTAGTCAACAGTCTACGACAGCCCTGATCAGGTACGTTGACCCCCGTCACCTGGGTGCTAAGATTGGGCTCGCAACCCAACACCCTCTGCTCCGTGCAGCGCTGCTCCGTGCAGCTCCCCCTCAACAAACAATAACAACGACCATCCGGAGGTCCATCTTAGCCGGGGAGTGGGGGACTCCCTGGGGGGCCTAGCAGGGGCCCACCCGAAAGGGCACAAAGCGTTTGCTCAGTAAATCCATGGTTGACAGCGCACTGACGCTAATTATGCTTCTGCAAAGTCTAGCGGGAGAAACGCTTCAAACCGCCGATCAACTCCCCAACCAAGATTGCCCTCCTTGACTGGGGATTTGGGGGACTTGTACATGCATGTCCATTTGCAAGCATAATTAGCTATAATGAGCCACGCTCATGGTACCACCAGGGGTACCAACGCCCACCATATGAGTGACTGGCGTAAAGACAGTTAGCCGGGTTACCGCCTGAGCCCCGGATCAACCCCAAAGCACCGCCGACGCGCCGCCACGCGCCGTGTCAAGATGGCATCAGAAGCTACTGAAACTGGGAACTGAAGCACCATCAGTCCCACATCGAAAACAAAGAGAAGATCATCCTCTTCCTCACCTATAAAAGGTTCTCTCCTCTCTCCTCATTAAGGACGCATTCAATACTTACCTACTATTACTTTGTCAACATAAATACATTGACTAACTTAGGCATCGGAGAGTTGAAGACCGCCCGGCGCGGTCTCCCTCTGACGCCCATTGTATTTTATTTGACAGGTAACGGGAACCACTCACAACAAAGGTATCGATCCGCCTGCCGGATCAGCGTTAACTAAGGTCCAGCTACCGCTAGACTTTTAGACATTAACAATTACTTACTTCAAAACCAAAGCTTTTGGTTTTAAAATTGAGCTACCAATTACCAACCAAATTTTTTTGTTTTTAATCATATCTACCAAATTCAGTATTTCGGTTTTCAGTATTACCAACTTTATGACAACTAATTCTTTGTAATATAAATTAGAATGAACAAAACTAGGTTTTTCAATTTTATAGTAATAAATTTTGTATTCATCTACTAATTATAGCTTTCTTTTATATATATGACATCAAGTTTTGGTCATTTTCAATAAAATTAGGTTATTTAACCATCTTTGACTAGGTTAGTTAAAATATATGTACTATTAATGTAGTATGTAGTATATGTAGTAATGTTCATAATATTATGAAAAGTTTTATGTTTATTTCTTAATATACATGTAGTGTATTGAAAATCATAGTATATAAAGCTAATATTTAGATAATCGGTAGATTCGGTATTTATCAAAACCAAACCAACTTTTTCGGTAATTTTTTATTTCGGTTTTATCGGTCTCGTTTACTAAAAAGTCGGTTTACCAAACCTAAAACATCAGTTGGTATTCGGTCGGTTTGGTAATTACCAAACCAAGTGACAGCCCTATAGTTTGTGTATGTTATACTTTTCTGAATGTGTATCTGCCCAATGTGTCTCATTTCAAAGACTTTTATGTATATTTTGCACATAAAAATCTTATCAAGCTTATGCACAGGCTAGGCAGAAGCATAAAGAATTCAAATTACATTGTTTCTATCGAACTTTTGAGTTTTATGGCAAGTGGTGGTGATCGAGATGCTAAGAGATGCTAAGTGTCATTCATTGTTTATATCCTCTGTTTAGAACGAATTTTAAAAATTTGTACATTATCGTATTTTACCTTGCTTGCAAGTGAAGCATCTATTGCAGAGGAACTGAAGAGTTTGAGTTAAGTTGCATGGGATTGTTAGTTATTGTGTCTGCTTAATGTTATCTAATGATTACAAATGCCTATTTCTGATATATTTGACTACATCTTCAAACTTAGTTAACATGTTTTATGCAGGAGGATTGCCTTGCATTCTGGTATCTATTTGACTAATTTGATGAACTATTTCAGTTTTACCTCTAGGTAATTTCTCATCAATATCTGAAGGGTTCCTATGCAAGACTTTATATGCTTCAATACTAGCTTTCTTATTGTAATGTTGTTTGCATTTTCTTTTCTTTTTTATTCTAGTGGCTGAAACTTTTCATGCCATGGAACACTGGAAGATTGTATATGCCCCAAAGTGTCAATTGAAAGTCACGTACGTGAGGTTCGTTGTATTCTAATATATGCTTTAATTCTATCACATTTATTTCAAGAAAATGCTGAAATATATGTTCATAAGAAACTATGTTTTGACAACTTTTATCTGGTCAACCAAATAAATGGCTGATTAGCAGCTTGTTCCCTTCTCCTCGCTCTTTTGTAAAGATAAGCATGAGAGAGTGGAATAAGCATACGTCCATTGCAAGGATTGATGTTATTATTGAAGGAATTGATGGATTTCAAAACTTTTTAATTAGTGCGGAATTAGTTTAACAATTAAACTACTAACTAAAAAAAATCATTCCTTTAACCCATAATCTTGGCTTATTGTGATATGTATATATACATAGCATGCATAGTAAGGAAGAACAAAGAGGGAGTTTATGTTCTACTCACACTTAGAGCGTGATTTCAATCAGATCCAAGTGAACCACCAAAGTTCCTCTCTTTGATCTCTCTTTGTATGTGTTTCCTCCACCTTGAAGCACCTTGGATTTAGAACTCCTTGTGCTTGTAAACTCCTCCTTGATGTAACAAGTAGAGCCACAAAAGGATATGGCCTCTAAGGATCTTCACCAAGTGGATTAAGAAATGAAGAAATATGAAAAGAAAGGAAGAAGTATGCAAGTATTCTTCCTTCCTTTTTATAACCAACTTGTGCAATTAAACAAAGCAGGGAGAATTCTCTCCTACCAACTAAAGATATAGTGTGAAAACTCTCTCTTCCTTGGTCCATGCTTTCACCTTATATAATAGAAAATAATTTCAACTACTAAAATTGAAATATTGACTTTCACAAAGCCAAAATGTTGGCTGGTCCAGACATGTTATTGGGCATTAAAATTGTGTCTTGGGCTTTCATTTAGGTCTCACTTACTGAAGCCCAAGACTACACCAAAAAACCCGACAATCGTTTAGGCCCAATAAGTTTGATTTTACCCGAAAATCCTAATTATGTCCAAATAATAAATCTAATTAATTATTTGGTCATAACCAACTCTGTTTAATCTTCTTCATATACAATCTCAATGATCCATTTATATGGTGTGCGATCTCTCAGGTTCTAATTAACAAGACAGTGAAGTTTGTAGAACCATTCTATTTCGTTTACGAATTAAAACTCCATTTTGATTCTCCCTTGTTATTAGGATCATAAATGTTTATCAATTCTCGAGGATTTCACAAGTCATGAGTGACGTCTTGCAACATATTATGACTGCCCTAGTTAATATAGAATGATAAAGAACCTATTCAATTGGAATTACAATATAATACGGTCCTTCTCTAATACGATGTTCTAAATCATATCATCGGGGCATGGAATTGATATGGCAATCTCCTAATGTGATTTCCATTCTTATGTGATTCTTAGAATGTGATTAGAAACTCTTTTTTTTTTTTTTTTTTTTTTTTATCTCATTCAATGCTTTGGCCAAAGACTCATTGAAATACATCTTCGAACATTCACCTTATTTACTTAAGGATAGAGATTCCTTATTGTACACTCACATGTCTCTATGACTGAATTGATTATACCAATAAATGCATGAATCATATCCATTAAGGGACGTAATATTATTGCATCATCAAGAATTAATCAACTCACTCATAAGACAACCATGGTGTCTCAGGTCAAAGGACTAATTTGTATTATTACAATTTAGAGTTCAAGTTTGACATGTAAGTAAAACTCCATACATGCATGAACTCTAATGATCATGTTCAATGCACTCTTTGAGATGAGAGCACCCACATACTTGTATGCGACAGTCTTCCCATCGTTATGGGGAGACAGGAGCATAGATTTTCAACAGGAACGACAGGAATTGTCGTGGTCTGTCCCCACTATGTCTCACCTCGATCCTCATACCGCACAGTCCGAACTTGAGGTGCGAAGAATAATCGAGCTCCAGAACTTAGCAGACACTCTGCCTGATGTGTTTTCTGATATTGCTAAAGTGACTAGATCACACATACCTGCTACAAACGTGCCTGCAAGGATTGATGTCCCGAATTCTGGACATAACGCCACTCCTGTGACACCAGAAGATGGTGTCATTGCCCAGAATGACAATGGTGCGGCATCTATGGCCGCAGGTCTAGCAAGGAAGCGCGGTAGACCAATTGGTTCGAAGGATACTCGCCCTAGAAAGAGAGCGAATGAGGCACAAACAAATCCTTTGATCATTGATACTCAAAATCCGTCCCATGAGAATGTTTCAGATTATGGTTATGTCCAAGAGACATCATTAGGGGATGCCTCAATGTCAGAACCTATTCCTAAGAACGTAGAGATCTCTGTAAATTACACTAGTGTACATGAGACGTGGGAAAGAAGCTCCATCATCATTGATGATGTATTCGCGTATTCAGTGGCGCGTGAGATTATTGAGACCGATGACATCGAACCACGCTCCATTGATGAATGCCAACGTTGAGCTAATTGGCCAAAATGGAAAGATGCCATCCAGGCAGAACTTGATTCTCTAGCGAAAAGAAAGGTATTTGGAAAGGTTGTGCCAATACCGCCCAACATCAAACTAGTTGGTCATAAATGGGTATTCATTAGAAAGCGTAATGAGAAAAACGAGATTGTAAGGTAAAAAGCTCGTCTTGTGGTGCAAGGTTTCTCACAACGCCCTAGAATAAACTACGAGGAGACCTACTCTCCCATAATGGACGTCATAACGTTCCGCTACCTTGTCAGTTTGGTAGTTTCCGAAAAACTGAACATGCAGCTTATGGATGTGGTTACTGCGTATCTATATGGGGATCTAGATACAAAAATATACATGAAGGTTTCAGATGGACTTCAGTTACCCAAGTCAAGTGGCTCTAAACCACGGAGCGTGTTTGCTATAAGGTTAAAACGTTCACTATATGGATTGAGACAATTCAGACGGATGTGGTATAATTGTCTAAGTGACTACTTGATTGGTAAGGGATATGTCAACAATGAACTATGCCCATGTGTGTTCATAAAAAGGACAAGTTCCGGATTTGCAAGAGTAGCGGTTTATGTCGATGACATGAACATAATTGGCACCCTTAAAGAGTTAAGGGAAACTGCTGAACATTTGAAATCCGAGTTTGAGATGAAAGATCTTAGGAGAACACTGTTTTGCCTCAGTTTGGAACTTGAGCACCGTAAAGATGGGATCCTGATTCATCAATTAGCTTATACCCAAAAGATGCTTAGGCGTTTCAACACTGACAAGATTAAGCCTTCAAGCACCCCAATGGTCGTCCGTAGTCTTGATCCAAAGAAGGATCCATTTCGTCCAAAAGATGATGATGAAGAAGTGCTAGAGGCAGAAGTGCCCTACTTAAGTGCAATAGGCGCATTATTATACTTAGCACAATGCACAAGACCGAACATCTCATTCGTTGTGAACTTGCTAGCTAGATATAGCTCTGCGCCAACACGATGCCATTGGACTGGTGTTAAAGATATCTTTCGATACCTAAGTGGTACGATTGATATGGGCTTGTTCTATCCCTACAAAGAGAAGATGGATTCGGGCCCATCGAGTGTCAGGGACGTCATACATGGTGGACTGCGTTCCCTATCCCCATCCCAAAATAATATAAGTGTTTTGGAAGGTTTTACTGATGCTGAGTATCTCTCTGACCAACACAAAAGTCATTCCCAAACTGGTTATGTTTTCACCATGAGTAAGACCTCGATATCTTGGAGGTCCGCTAAACAGACCTTAGTCGCTACGTCTTCGAATCATGCAGATATTATTGCTCTTCACGAAGCAGTTCGTGAATGTATACGGCTTCGATCCATAGTTACTCATGGTCGAAGTAGTTGTGGTTTGAAGTCTACCACAGATGAGCCAACGAGCATTTATGAGCATAATGTTGCTTACATTGAACAAAGGAAGCAAGGCTACATCAAATGCAACAACACCAAGCACATATTGCCTAAATTCTTCTACAATCAACAACAATAGAAACTCCTCAAGATCAAAGTAAATCAGGTTCGATCTGAGGACAATGTGGCAGACTTGTTTACTAAATCATTGCCCAAATCTACGTTCGAGAAACATGTGGCAATAATTGGCTTGCGGAAATTATCTGAACTCCCATGATCGTAGTTATTGGGGGGAGGCGCAGACATCAGAGGGAGATGTCTCCATGTAAATCTCGAAACGTGAATGGTGTGTTGTGCTCTTTTTCCCCTTCGACCGAGGTTATTTTTGTCCCACTGGGTTTTTGTTACTCGGCAAGGTTTTTAGTGAGGCAACGAGAGAAGCACCGCGTTTGGACAACACAAAGGAGAGTGTTCAAGTAAATCTCTATTTTGTGTTTGGCCCAAACTCTAGGTTACTTGACCTAGTGGTAATAGGGTTTAATTAGAAGAATATAGATATTCCTATTCAATGTATGATTACATTTGCTTGTATGATTAAAATTCTATGCATTGTAATCCTCTATATAAAAGAGGGCCCTATTATCAATGTGAATACACGGCGATTTTCTCTCTATTTCCGTTTCTCTAAAATAGAGTTAACTGTTCATCGACCGTTACTGTTCATTGTGGGCGAAAAGATGATTTTACCCTCATTTGAAGTTGTTTTTACGGCTGTGCCACTGACCACCTATTTTCTTTCCATTCCCATCCTCCCTTGTGGACGGAGTTTTTTGCTCTCTCTCTCTCTCTTCTTCCTCCCCCTCCTTCACTCGCTCAGACAACTAAGCGGCTCTTCAATCTCACTAGGACTGGGAACCCGTCGTCGTGGTCAGGAAGAAGGCCGACGAGAAAGCCGTCGACGTTGCTCGCCGTGCTCGATTGATACCGTCAAGAAAGGTCTGTCTTCTTTCTAGGGTCTTGATTTATTATTGTTTTTCGGGGACGGGTGTGGCCGTGGTTAAGCAACCGCCCATGATTGAGATTGACCCAACAAAATCAATCATATTGGAGCAGAAAGAAAGACAGAAAGAGAATTCCTAACAAAACAAAACAAAGAGAGGAAACTATTAGCAGCATCAATTAACGTAATTAAGGAGGTGTAATGCAATTGCAGCCTAGGTCCAAGTTATGGTTTGGGTTAGCTAAATTCATGTCCAGTTTCAACTTCTATGTTTAATTCTTCTGGCTTTTAAGAATCAATGAAAGATTAAAATGCTACTTTGTTAAAGCCTCCCCACCGTGTTCTTCCCCCCTCTTAACACCAACACTACAAGCAGAAATTGCAGTCCTCACTAAGGTTAAGCATAGGCATTTGGTTGCCTATCTTTAAGGATATTGCATTAATGGTAATGAGACTATCTGAAATATCATTTCAATGCAATCATGTGCAGTATATAGTTTGACTGATTGTATATATTATGTCCATTAGAAATCAGTGGTTTTTGGCTTTTCTCTGAGGAATAATACAATAAAGTTTTCTCTTTTTTGGGTTGCGTCTACTATTCTACAATTCAACCTCAGTTTCCTCAAATTCTGTTAACTTCACAATTGAAATTTAATTAGAGAAATAAAGTCAAAATGTAGGGGCATGTAGCTGTAACTCTCACAATTTCTAAAGCCCACCCTCATTTTCCATTCATAAAAATCTCAAGACTATTCTTTCACTTTCTATGTTATTTTTATGATCGATTTAGTTACTTCCCTGCATTTTGTCTGCGTAGCGAAATTCAGTTTTAACAACTAACATGCTTTAGTGGCCATTGTCTTTTGTCACTGAGTTTCTTGGTTTCAATGTTGTGTTTTACAGTGTTTCATATTACTGCTAAAGAGGAGAATAATCTCAGTAATGATGCAATAGCTAAAGATATTAAACAGGTAAATATTTCTCATCAAATTTTCAGAAAAACCATTTCCATAATTTGCATGCTGCCAATAATAACACACATCAGTTAGATTTTAACTCTCAACATTTATTTACATATTTCATACCATGCTTTGGTCATTTGTTCCATCAATAAAAGATTGATATCTTTCCGCTAGACATAAGATAGTACTGCTCATAAATTTCTCTCCCTCTAATTGTATTGATATTATTCCTCACGTACTATCACTTGAAAGTTGGGAATGGAACTGAGCTGCGAGTAAATGTTCAGATTACAATACACTTGGATATGCTCACTTTCAAACACAAATTACATATATGTAGTTGCTCACTTTACGTTTTACAATCTGTCATTTGAACAACTGATATATTACTAGATATAACAACTGATCTAAGCATTTGAATTGGAAGACTAATTTATGCATTTTGTAAATGTTTCAATGTCTGTGTATAGCTGCTGATCAGCTGAAACCATAGTGCTGATGACCGGATGTAATAGGGAGATCAGATTTTAGATCACCAAGCAACTTGCAGCGCATGGACAACTCTTTTAAAGAAGAATCAGGTAGTAGTGTAGTGCCTTAAAGTCACAGGAGGAACAATATAGAGAGATAGAGGCTCTGTAAACAACAGGAAACTTTGTCTCTTATATTTTGCATTACTGTTTGATGCACTATACTGATTAATGTGTGATATATGATGTTTTATCATTTTGATCAAGAATCAAGTCACTTCAGTTATATCTTTCATTATTGCAGATTGTTAGCAACAATAAATCTCGTGGCAAAGCGTGGGTTACCATTGCTATTTGAACTAAAAGCTTTGCTTCCCGTCTAGATTAGAGCCTGTTGTCACTCTCCGATTCTTGTTTCCATCTGCTCCTAAACGGCTACAAAGAAATCTAAAAGGGTCGACTTTATCACCCATCGGATACTAAAAGGTGAGAGCCCTATTTCATTATCTGCTATTAAAAACCCGTAAATCGTTTGAGGCCACTCATTTAGTTGCAGATGCCAAATTACATTGAAGTTACTAGTGTCTTTCGTCTGTCAATTTTGATCTTAGTTGTGTATATGATTACTGTTTGATCAGATGAAGATTTGATCTTAATTATCTGTTGACATAAATTGATTGACTTCTCTCTCCTTCAGATTACCAACACTGGGTTCATGTTTTGTTTTGTTTTGTTTTTCTTTTGGTCTAATCCGGAATTTCTAAATGCTGAAACTGTTGTTTTTGGTTGAATCAGATTGTACCGAAAAGTTCAATTCATAAGCAGACTGGGTTGCTTTGCTGTGTTTGGTGGCCTTTCCAATTCCATATTCAAATTAAACAAAGTAAGAACCATGACATGTTATTTGTTGGAACACATGTGTTTGATTCAAGTTTACTGTTTGCATGGTGAATTGGCAAGACGCCATTACATGACTTAATAGTGTTTTTGGCACAAAAAGAAAAAAAAAAAAAAAAAAGCTTCGAACAGAAGGCTTCAAGGGGAATTAGTAAAATTTTCACAGTGATTTCCATACATGATAGGTTTTCTGTAAGTGTTTGCTTGTGAGAGACTGTTAAATGGGGTCGTTATTTATTGGACAGGGCCCTAAAGTCTCAGACGGCTTTGTCTTTGAGTCGCGTCCTCAATTTTCACACTTTCTGAAAAATGAAGCGCAAGAAATGGTCAGAGCTTGAAGAACAGACCCTTCTCACGAAGTATTCTGAGCTTCTCAGCTCTGGAGCTCTAGCCAAGCTCAAAACCCGTGAGAAAAAATTCAAGCCCATAGCGGAGCATGTTAACTTAGTGCACAACCTTGACGACCCTGTAACCTTCCCTTTCAAATGGTCCTGGCGCGATGTGTCAATCAAGGTCCAAAACATGCGCCACCAGTACCTGGGAGTCAAGCAGAAGATCCGGGTCTCCAAGGACGAGTTCAACTGGAAGGATGGTGAAAATCACTGGGAGAATTTCTTGAAGTACAAGGAAGTGTTTGGTGATGTGGAGCTTGATGGTAAGGGCAAGAGGTCGTGTGAGAATGACAACTTTGATGTTTTTGGGGATTGTGGGGACTTAGGGTTTGGGATTGATTGTGAGGATTTAGAGGAAGAAGAAGATGAAGAAGAAGAAGAACATTTGGAAGAGGAAGAAGAAGATGGTACTGGTGGTGATGACGATAATCGTGGCGAGGAATACCCAGTTGGTGAGTTTGGGGGTGAAAGGGAAATTGGGGACATGGGAATGGCTCAAAAAAGGAAATTGAGTAAGGTTGGATTGCATAAGAGGTTGGGGTTGATGAGTGCTCAGGTGTTGGACTTGCAGAATATGGTTGTGAAGAGGGAAGAGGGGAGGAGAGAGAGGGAGTGTAGGAGAGAGAAAGGTGAGGCTGAGAGAGAGGAAAGGAGGAAAGAAGTTGAGTTCAGGAGAGAGAAGAGGAGGAATGAGCAGGAGGACTTGTTAGAAGATAGAGAATTGGAGTTGCAAGAGAGAGAGGTCATGTGGACAAGAAGGGAGTTTGAAAAAAGGTTGAGGTTACAGGGGGAGTTTGATGAGGAGCATCAGAGGAGGATGAGGATGGAGGAGAGGAGGGAGGAGGAGGAGTTGGAGTGGCGGGAGAGGATGATAGGTTTGCAAATTCAGCATGAGAAGCAAATGATGCAAATGCATGCTGAGGCATGCCAGAACCAAATGCAGATTCTTGGGGTCATGGCTAGGTTTGTTTGTCAATTTTTTGGGTCAATGAATGATGGCCTTGGAGGTGGTTTAGGGACTCTGCCACCTCAAATTTTGCAGAATTTGCAGCATCCAGGTGGACTGGGTGACAATGGCAAGCCGGATTCCAATTCGCCTTCTGAGTTCCTCTAGACTGTAATTTAAACCCCTTGCTACATAGTATATATACTTTAATTTTGGATCTAGTGAATTTTAGGCAGTTGAATTTTTATTGTATTCAATATGTTTGTACTATGGTGATTGAGAACAATAACTTTTCAAAGCTATACTAGCAGTGACTACTCTCAAGTCGTGAACGATGGATAAGTTTTCTTGCGTCACTCAGAATATCATATTTCTAAAACTTCTAAAGAAGTTATTTTTATTTGGATATTTTTGTTTTGTTACTTCATTGTGTTTCTGTACAATGTTAGTTTGGCTTGAACAATGCTTAGCTAATGCATTGCGCGTTCATAGACTTTTGTTCTAGAAGGAATCAAGTCTCCTTATGAGTGACAATCTCTTATACTGTTTCATCCATTCAGTTAATCGTACAATGTAATTTCTTTCCTACCCAATACAAAGAAGGTTTTTTTATTTGTTACTTAGAGTCTGTGCATGTTGGTTATTTGAAATGGTATCCAATTGATGCGGCTGAAAGCAAGCGCATAATTTAACCCTGAAATGTCATTAGTAGTACGTAATAAATAGGGATCGTTCTATTCCGGGGATTGAGGGTACACCTGTCATTGTCAAAAACAAATTAATAAAAGTAAAAAGTATTATTTACAAAAATAAAACAAAGAATAAAAATATATACAAATGAACACAAAAGGGGGTTTTACGATTATTAAATTAAAAACTAAAATAAATAAAATAAAGAAAATGTAAAAACATATATACACTGGTGGAATGAGAGAACAAAGATCAAAACCGAAACTTATAATCAAATTCGATTCAAACCCTAATATTGTTCATCTAAGTCATGAGAAAGGAGTTGATCATGTGAAATATTCGAAAGCAAATGAATTCCCATTTTTTACTTTTCAATGCTAATTAACCTAAGCGAAAGCACCTAGATTAATCCTATCAAACATGCAATCAAACCCTAGAAAGCTAGTCAATCATGTCATGTTTAACGCATTACACATAGAGAAAGGCTATCAACTCAAGTGTGCAACTTAGTATGAAAAAGTCCACCTAATTGCAATCCTCTTTAATTAAATTCGGTTTTTGTCCAAAACCTTTACTACTTCGATTCAAGTTACACAAAACAAAAAGTTGATTTCATGTTCTTAAACCTAGCACCATTCATATCAAAACCCTAAGTGTTTCGAACCACCTAAGATTAAAATACAAAAGATATCTATAAAGCAAATTTAATTAAACAAACTCACATAAGCAACTCTCGAATTACAATAATAGAATCTGAAAATTTCATTCAATCATATAAAATTCCAGAAATAATAACTTTGTTCAATCATGAATGTCAACTAAAGCAAAACCAACGAAATTCAAAACAAGGTTTACAAAGTAGAGGTCGAATTACACCGTGGATGGAAGATGAGAATGGATGATTTTCGTTGGAATCCTTGAAGCTTGAAAGCAAGTCTTCAATGGTGGATGGTGGAGGAATATGTCACGGCTCCTTCTTCTCCCTTCGGCCTTGCTTGAACTCCGTGGCTTGCTTTAGAGGATGGAGAGAATTTTCTGAATTTTTCTAAGGTGTGTGGTGTGTTCTTCTGTTTGATGGTGTGTTGGTGTGTAGAATTGTGTAGAGAATGCTCCTATTTATAGGAGGATGACAACTTAGTCTCCAAGTCTTCAAGATTGATCCACACAGCATTAGCCAATCAACAACGCCACGTCAGCTCTGATATGTCATCCAACCAATAAGAAACCTCCAATTTAACACCTTGATTTAGGGAGATTATTTTTGAATTAATTGCATGATTATTTTCTGATTTATCTCCTCAAATAACTATCCAATCATGCCACACAGCTTCGACCAATCACAGAATGCCATGTCAGCTCTGTTGAGTCATCCAGCCAATCAGAAGCCTCCAAAATAAATCCCATAATCTTTCCAAATATATTATTGCTGATTTTCCCAAGATTTAATCTGATTTTTCTCTTAATTTTCGGCCAAAATATCTTGAGTGAAAATAGGAATGAATCTGGACTTGTTTTGGACTTTTTCTCCCTTAAATCTCTCCATGGCATCATTATCCTTGATCATCTCTTGATTTTTGACATTAACTCCATAATTTCCCATGGCAAAATCAGCTTTAATTCCCACGTCATCATGTGGTCTCCTAATGCCTTCAGGTTTCCTAGCCTCATCAGGATTCCTGCGTTGACTGGGATTCCTAGTCGGACCAGGAAAACTCCATTTCTTCATTTCACTCATTTCTTCTCCATTTATTTCAATGTACCTATAAAATAAAAACTAAATTAAAAATGATTAAATAAAGGAAATAACTAAGAAAAATATGAGGAAATAATTATTAAAACGTCGCATAAAAATGCTCCTATCAAATTCCCCCACACTTAGCTTTTGCTAGTCCCTTAGCAAAATCAAAAAAAGACACAAACTTAGACTCAACGAAAACTTAAAGAAAAAAATACAAAACGTTACGACATACAAGGACTCTATTGCCTTTCAACATTTTGTCTCAGAAATCTCTTACTTTCACAACATCAAGATTAGCACTCAACCAAGAATCAATGTTTAAGCATTCGAGAGTTAATTAAAACATATAATCACACTACACAAGGAGGATTGGTTGTAACAATGGTGATGGGTGGCTAAGCATGCTTCAGACAAGTATGATCAATCCTCACAAGGTATATCACTCTTTCTTCTCTCAGAATTCAAGGCAATGCTTAAAAGCTTATATCACTCAATTATATGTGAGAGAAATATTTGAGGCAATCAATAGCTCACATATATAAGAAACGAAAAGCACTTGTGAATATAATTTTTTTTTTTCAAAGATCTCATGAAAGATATCAACTACTTGCACAGATAGACCCTAGCCATATGTTCAACTCTTGTAACTCATCTCCACATCAAAGGTTGTCCCATCTTAAGGATCAAAAAGGTCTTATTAAGGGTTGTAATGGGGCCAAGGCTCACGGTTTTAAGAAATGAAAGGGTAAGGAATTTAACAAAGTGTCCTAAAAACCTAGCAGAGCTCATGTCACTGTAGAGACTTCTAGAAATCCACCAAGGCATAGCAAAACGTCATGATCCCATAGAAGTAAAGGGCCATATGTCTTCATTTGGGCCCTAACTTCACTCTAAACTTCCTTTGAACTCTAGTCAATTGGACAAAGGCCAAATTTTTCTGTAATGGGCCTTCAATTAAAACAAACTCCAAACTCACCAAGTATGGGGAACTAAAATCCATAGACATTTTTCTTTCTTTCTTTTTCTTTCTAGCCGTGTACAATTTTTTTTTTTTATTTCTTTTTCACGGCTTTCACATACATTTTTTTTATGGACAAGTCTACCCCCACACTTGAACTTTCACCTCTTCTCAATTTTCATTCTCAATGCCAAATCCTTAAGTAAAGTCCCCAAAAGATAGCTCCACTAAGTTTTTAGAACAAAGGGTAGGAGTGTAGCTATACTAAGGTTCAGGGTTAAGGATTTTAAGGGTGATGAAAGAAAAGGCTTAATGTAGGCTCAAAGGGGTTTATCTAGGGGAGTCCCACGACGGGCACAAAGGGGACACAGGCTTATTGGCAATGGTGATAATTCCTAGGGTGCCTCATCCTTTCCAGAATCAGGGCCAATATTGACAAACGTCTCAACAAGTACAAGAGTGAATTCTAGCATTCTCTAGTCCATCAAACTTAATCTATGGCAAGTAATCAATCAAATGAAAGAATAATGAGATCATCAAAACATCGCCAAGAAATAAGAATATATTTTTCATTATCACTCCAAGAAAAAGGGACATGGGCTCAATATCTCACATGGGTTTATATGAATCAAAACTCATCTTAACATGCTCATATTCTGTACCAAGTACGAAATCCATATCCACTAACATGCATACATTTTTCATATATCTCAATTAACCAAAGAATACCATTTAAAATCATCTCAATTTGTGATCCTCTTTTAATCATAATTTCAGAGATATAGAATCATCCTAGACAGTTGAAAGGCATCCTAAGACTAAAAAAAAAACAAAAACAATTTTTAAACAATTTTTTTTTTTTTTGACATTTTTTTTTTTTTTTCAATATTTTTTGTATTTTTTCATTATATATGACTCAAAAGACAAAATATAAATCCCTTCCCCCACACTTAAATATTGCATTGTCCTCAATGTAATCAACATAAGCATGCAATGAAACAAATAAGCATATAGGAAGGATTTACGAAAACAAATAAAAACAAAAGAGAAAATTTAAAAAATAAAAAGAAATAGGGAAGAGAAAGCAAATCTGTATTTGGACTCTTCACAGCTGCTTTGAATTGGGTTGCCTCCCAAGCAGCGCTTGAGTTTAACGTCTTTCAGCCAGACAGTATATTAAATAAAGTTAGTAACTATAATTAACAAAGAAATACAAATATATAAACAAGTAAAAGAATTACAAACTACAAATATAATTAACAAGTACATTGTACACAAGACACAAGTTAGGTACACAAGTGAGTAAAAAAAAACATGAAAAATATTTACACAAATGTTTTTTTTTTTTTTTTAGCTTAGTGTATCACAAGATTTTCTTTTGTATAAATATTTGATATCAATCTAATTCCAAGCGGTAAATCAAGTGGACATGCGGCCCAAGTATAGTCGCCTAGACACAAAGTCCCTCTTACATCCTTTGGGCAACCTTACTGAAATGGCCAGGTGGGGGAGGACGAACACGAGAGGAAAAATCCATTTTGGCATGAGCTACTCCCACATAGTGGTTTAGGCCCATTTGTAAGCACTTTGGATTCAAAAACCCGTCATGAACGTTGTCCCCTTCTAGACACCATCCACATAGGCTATACTTACTGATGAAAAAGTCTAAGTGTGAAGACAGTTCAACAATGTTAATAAAGGCCGCCCTCAACCTTAAGGGACCTGGACTAGGTACCAATAAGGGGTTTAGGCCAATATTAAAAAACGACTTCACCTATTCCTTCTTTAATTTACAACTCACAATTAAAATTCGTATTCAAAATATAAAAAAAAAAATCCTAATTAACTATTAAACTAAATTTACAAACAAGTTTTTTTTTATCACAATACAAACATAAACATATTAACAAGTGATTTTTCAATCCCCGGCAACGGCGCCAAAAATTGATACGCTAAAAGCAAGCGCGCAATTTAACCCTGAAAATATCGTTAGTAGTATAATCAAATAGGGATCGTTCTATTCCGGGGATTGAGGGTACACCTGTCATTGTCAAAAACAAATTAATAAAAGTAAAAAGTATTATTTACAAAAATAAAACAAAGAATAAAAATATATACAAATGAACACAAAAGGGGGTTTTACGATTATTAAATTAAAAACTAAAATAAATAAAATAAAGAAAATGTAAAAAACATATATACACTGGTGGAATGAGAGAACAAAGATCAAAACCGAAACTTATAATCAAATTCGATTCAAACCCTAATATTGTTCATCTAAGTCATGAGAAAGGAGTTGATCATGTGAAATATTCGAAAGCAAATGAATTCCCATTTTTTACTTTTCAATGCTAATTAACCTAAGCGAAAGCACCTAGATTAATCCTATCAAACATGCAATCAAACCCTAGAAAGCTAGTCAATATGTCATGTTTAACGCATTACACATAGAGAAAGGCTATCAACTCAAGTGTGCAACTTAGTATGAAAAAGTCCACCTAATTGCAATCCTCTTTAATTAAATTCGGTTTTTGTCCAAAACCTTTACTACTTCGATTCAAGTTACACAAAACAAAAAGTTGATTTCATGTTCTTAAACCTAGCACCATTCATATCAAAACCCTAAGTGTTTCGAACCACCTAAGATTAAAATACAAAAGATATCTATAAAGCAAATTTAATTAAACAAACTCACATAAGCAACTCTCGAATTACAATAATAGAATCTGAAAATTTCATTCAATCATATAAAATTCCAGAAATAATAACTTTGTTCAATCATGAATGTCAACTAAAGCAAAACCAACGAAATTCAAAACAAGGTTTACAAAGTAGAGGTCGAATTACACCGTGGATGGAAGATGAGAATGGATGATTTTCGTTGGAATCCTTGAAGCTTGAAAGCAAGTCTTCAATGGTGGATGGTGGAGGAATATGTCACGGCTCCTTCTTCTCCCTTCGGCCTTGCTTGAACTCCGTGGCTTGCTTTAGAGGATGGAGAGAATTTTCTGAATTTTTCTAAGGTGTGTGGTGCTGTTCTTCTGTTTGATGGTGTGTTGGTGTGTAGAATTGTGTAGAGAATGCTCCTATTTATAGGAGGATGACAACTTAGTCTCCAAGTCTTCAAGATTGATCCACACAGCATTAGCCAATCAGAAACGCCACGTCAGCTCTGCTATGTCATCCAACCAATAAGAAACCTCCAATTTAACACCTTGATTTAGGGAGATTATTTTTGAATTAATTGCATGATTATTTTCTGATTTATCTCCTCAAATAACTATCCAATCATGCCACACAGCTTCGACCAATCACAGAATGCCATGTCAGCTCTGTTGAGTCATCCAGCCAATCAGAAGCCTCCAAAATAAATCCCATAATCTTTCCAAATATATTATTGCTGATTTTCCCAAGATTTAATCTGATTTTTCTCTTAATTTTCGGCCAAAATATTCTTGAGTGAAAATAGGAATGAATCTGGACTTGTTTTGGACTTTTTCTCCCTTAAATCTCTCCATGGCATCATTATCCTTGATCATCTCTTGATTTTTGACATTAACTCCATAATTTCCCATGGCAAAATCAGCTTTTCCCATAATATCTCCCACGTCATCATGTGGTCTCCTAATGCCTTCAGGTTTCCTAGCCTCATCAGGATTCCTGCGTTGACTGGGATTCCTAGTCGGACTAGGAAAACTTCATTTCTTCATTTCAGCTCATTTCTTCTCCATTTATTTCAATGTACCTATAAAATAAAAACTAAATTAAAAATGATTAAATAAAGGAAATAACTAAGAAAAATATGAGGAAATAATTATTAAAACGTCGCATAAAAATGCTCCTATCAAATTCCCCCACACTTAGCTTTTGCTAGTCCCTTAGCAAAATCAAAAAAAGACACAAACTTAGACTCAACGAAAACTTAAAGAAAAAAATACAAAACGTTACGACATACAAGGACTCTATTGCCTTTCAACATTTTGTCTCAGAAATCTCTTACTTTCACAACATCAAGATTAGCACTCAACCAAGAATCAATGTTTAAGCATTCGAGAGTTAATTAAAACACATAATTACACATACACAAGTAGGAGTTGGTTGTAACAATGGTGATGGGTTCTGTAAAGCATGTTTCAGACAAGTATGATACAATCCTCACAAGGTATATCACTCTTTCTTCTCTCAGAATTCAAGGCAATGCTTAAAAGCTTATACACTCAAGTATATGTGAAAGATAGCAAGTATATCACATATTATATGAAACGAAAGCACATGCATACATTTTTCTTTTAAAGATCTCATGAAAGTACCAACTACTTGCACAGATGGACCCAAGCCATATGTTCAACTCTTGTAACTCATCTCCACATCAAGGGCTGTCCCATCTTAAGGATCAAGAAGGTCTTCTCAAGGGTTGTAATGGGGCCATGGCTCAAGGTTTAAGAAACGAAGGGTAAGGAATTTAACAAGGTGTCCTCAAAACCTAGTAGAGCTCATGCAGATGTAAAGAGACTTCTAGAAATCCACCAATTATGCAAAAACGTCACTTCCCATAGAGGTTTATAAAGGGCCTAATGTCTTCATGTTGGGCCCTAACTTCACTCTAAACTTCCTTTGAACTCTAGTGAATTGGACAAAGGCCAAATTTTTTGTAATGGGCCTTCAATTCAAAACAAACTCCAAACTCACTGAGTATGGGGACTAAAATCCATAGACTTATTTTTCTTTCCTTCCTTTTTCTTTCTAGCCGTGTAAATTTTTTTTTTTTTTTTTTTTTTTTTTACGGCTCCACATACATTTTTTTTATGGACAAGTCTACCCCCACACTTGAACTTTCACCTCTTCTCAATTTTCATTCTCAATGCCAAATCCTTAAGTAAAGTCCCCAAAAGATAGCTCCACTAAGTTTTTAGAACAAAGGGTAGGAGTGTAGCTATACTAAGGTTCAGGGTTAAGGATTTTAAGGGTGATGAAAGAAAAGGCTTAATGTAGGCTCAAAGGGGTTTATCTAGGGGAGTCCCACGACGGGCACAAAAGGGGACACAGGCTTATATGGCAATGGTGGTAATTCCTAGGGTGCCTCTGTCCTTTCCAGAATCAGGGTCATATATTGACAAACGACTCAACAAGTACAAGAGTGAATTCTAGCATTCTCTAGTCCATCAAACTTAATCTATGGCAAGTAATCAATCAAATGAAAGAATAATGAGATCATCAAAACATCGCCAAGAAATAAGAATATATTTTTCATTATCACTCCAAGAAAAAGGGACATGGGCTCAATATCTCACATGGGCTTTTATGAATCAAAACTCATCTTAACATGCTCATATTCTGTACCAAGGTTACGAAATCCATATCCACTATTGATGCATATACTTTTCATATATCTCAATTAACCAAAGAATACCATTTAAAATCATCTCAGTATTGTGATCCTCTTTTAGCCATAATTTCAGAGATATAGAATCATCCTAGACAGTTGAAAGGCATCCTATGACTAGAAAATAAAAACAAAGGACTAAGACTCAATAAATAAAAGCAACGAAATTTTTTTTTTTTTTTGACATTTTTTTTCAATTTTTTTGTATTTTTCAGTATATATAACTCAAGACAAAAGTATAAATCCCTTCCCCCACACTTAAATATTGCATTGTCCTCAATGTAATCAACCATAAGCATGCAATGAAACAATTAAGCATATAGAAAGGAATTTACGAAAAACAAAAACAAAAGAGAAAATTTGAAAAATAAAAGAAATAGGGAAGGAGAAAGCAAATCTGTGTTATTGACTCCTTCACAGCTGCTTCTGAATTGGGTTGCCTCCCAAGCAGCGCTTGAGTTTAACGTCTTTCAGCCAGACAGAATAGATATTAAAAAGTTAGTAACTATAATTAACAAAGAAATACAAAAAAAAAAATATATAAACAAGTAAAAAGAATTACAAACTACAAATATAATTAACAAGTACATTGTACACAAGACACAAGTTAGGTACACAAGTGAGTAAAAAAAAACATGAAAAATATTTACACAAATGGTTTTTTTTTTTAGCTTAGTGTATCACAACATTTGTTACATTTTCTTTTGTCATAAATATTATTGATATCAAATCTAATTCCAAGCGGTAAATCAAGTTGGACATGCGGCCCAAGTATAGTCGTCTAGACACAAAGTCCCTCTTACATCCTTTGGGCAACCTTACTGAAATGGCCAGGTGGGGGAGGACGAACACGAGAGGAAAAATCCATTTTGGCATGAGCTACTCCCACATAGTGGTTTAGGCCCATTTGTAAGCACTTTTGGATTCAAAAACCCGTCATGAACGTTGTCCCCTTTCTAGACACCATCCCACATAGGCTATACTTACTTGGATGAAAAAGATCCTAAGTGTGAAGACAGTTCAATGAATGTTAATAAAGGCCGCCCTCAACCTTAAGGGACCTGGACTAGGTACCAATAAGGGTTTTAGGCCAATATTAATAAACACGACTTCACCTATTCCTTCTTTAATTTACAACTCACAATTAAAATTCGTATTCAATAATATAAATAACAACCTAAGTAATTAATTAACTAATTAACTAATTAACTAACAAATTAGAGAATTACAAACAATTACAAGAGATTTTTTTTTTTTCGATCACAAAATAAACAAAACAATTATTCACATATTTAACAAGTGATTTTTCAATCCCCGGCAACGGCGCCAAAAATTGATGCGGCTGAAAGCAAGCGCATAATTTAACCCTGAAATGTCATTAGTAGTACGTAATAAATAGGGATCGTTCTATTCCGGGGATTGAGGGTACACCTGTCATTGTCAAAAACAAATTAATAAAAGTAAAAAGTATTATTTACAAAAATAAAACAAAGAATAAAAATATATACAAATGAACACAAAAGGGGGTTTTACGATTATTAAATTAAAAACTAAAATAAATAAAATAAAGAAAATGTAAAAAACATATATACACTGGTGGAATGAGAGAACAAAGATCAAAACCGAAACTTATAATCAAATTCGATTCAAACCCTAATATTGTTCATCTAAGTCATGAGAAAGGAGTTGATCATGTGAAATATTCGAAAGCAAATGAATTCCCATTTTTTACTTTTCAATGCTAATTAACCTAAGCGAAAGCACCTAGATTAATCCTATCAAACATGCAATCAAACCCTAGAAAGCTAGTCAATCATGTCATGTTTAACGCATTACACATAGAGAAAGGCTATCAACTCAAGTGTGCAACTTAGTATGAAAAAGTCCACCTAATTGCAATCCTCTTTAATTAAATTCGGTTTTTGTCCAAAACCTTTACTACTTCGATTCAAGTTACACAAAACAAAAAGTTGATTTCATGTTCTTAAACCTAGCACCATTCATATCAAAACCCTAAGTGTTTCGAACCACCTAAGATTAAAATACAAAAGATATCTATAAAGCAAATTTAATTAAACAAACTCACATAAGCAACTCTCGAATTACAATAATAGAATCTGAAAATTTCATTCAATCATATAAAATTCCAGAAATAATAACTTTGTTCAATCATGAATGTCAACTAAAGCAAAACCAACGAAATTCAAAACAAGGTTTACAAAGTAGAGGTCGAATTACACCGTGGATGGAAGATGAGAATGGATGATTTTCGTTGGAATCCTTGAAGCTTGAAAGCAAGTCTTCAATGGTGGATGGTGGAGGAATATGTCACGGCTCCTTCTTCTCCCTTCGGCCTTGCTTGAACTCCGTGGCTTGCTTTAGAGGATGGAGAGAATTTTCTGAATTTTTCTAAGGTGTGTGGTGCTGTTCTTCTGTTTGATGGTGTGTTGGTGTGTAGAATTGTGTAGAGAATGCTCCTATTTATAGGAGGATGACAACTTAGTCTCCAAGTCTTCAAGATTGATCCACACAGCATTAGCCAATCAGAGAACGCCACGTCAGCTCTGCTATGTCATCCAACCAATAAGAAACCTCCAATTTAACACCTTGATTTAGGGAGATTATTTTTGAATTAATTGCATGATTATTTTCTGATTTATCTCCTCAAATAACTATCCAATCATGCCACACAGCTTCGACCAATCACAGAATGCCATGTCAGCTCTGTTGAGTCATCCAGCCAATCAGAAGCCTCCAAAATAAATCCCATAATCTTTCCAAATATATTATTGCTGATTTTCCCAAGATTTAATCTGATTTTTCTCTTAATTTTCGGCCAAAATACTCTTGAGTGAAAATAGGAATGAATCTGGACTTGTTTTGGACTTTTTCTCCCTTAAATCTCTCCATGGCATCATTATCCTTGATCATCTCTTGATTTTTGACATTAACTCCATAATTTCCCATGGCAAAATCAGCTTTAATTCCCCATAATATCTCCCACGTCATCATGTGGTCTCCTAATGCCTTCAGGTTTCCTAGCCTCATCAGGATTCCTGCGTTGACTGGGATTCCTAGTCGGACTAGGAAAACTTCATTTCTTCATTTCAGCTCATTTCTTCTCCATTTATTTCAATGTACCTATAAAATAAAAACTAAATTAAAAATGATTAAATAAAGGAAATAACTAAGAAAAATATGAGGAAATAATTATTAAAACGTCGCATAAAAATGCTCCTATCAAATTCCCCCACACTTAGCTTTTGCTAGTCCCTTAGCAAAATCAAAACAAAGACACAAACTTAGACTCAACGAAAACTTAAAGAAAAAAAATACAAAAACGTTACGACATACAAGGACTCTATTGCCTTTCAACATTTTGTCTCAGAAATCTCTTACTTTCACAACATCAAGATTAGCACTCAACCAAGAATCAATGTTTAAGCATTCGAGAGTTAATTAAAACACATAATTTACACATACACAAGTAGGAGTTGGTTGTAACAATGGTGATGGGTTCTGTAAAGCATGTTTCAGACAAGTATGATACAAATCCTCACAAGGTATATCACTCTTTCTTCTCTCAGAATTCAAGGCAATGCTTAAAAGCTTATACACTCAAGTATATGTGAAAGATAGCAAGTATATCACATATTATATGAAACGAAAGCACATGCATACATTTTTCTTTTAAAGATCTCATGAAAGGTACCAACTACTTGCACAGATGGACCCAAGCCATATGTTCAACTCTTGTAACTCATCTCCACATCAAGGGCTGTCCCATCTTAAGGATCAAGAAGGTCTTCTCAAGGGTTGTAATGGGGCCATGGCTCAAGGTTTAAAGAAACGAAGGGTAAGGAATTTAACAAGGTGTCCTCAAAACCTAGTAGAGCTCATGCAGATGTAAAGAGACTTCTAGAAATCCACCAATTATGCAAAACGTCACTTCCCATAGAGGTTTTATAAAAGGGCCTAATGTCTTCATGTTGGGCCCTAACTTCACTCTAAACTTCCTTTGAACTCTAGTGAATTGGACAAAGGCCAAATTTTTTGTAATGGGCCTTCAATTCAAAACAAACTCCAAACTCACTGAGTATGGGGACTAAAATCCATAGACTTATTTTTCTTTCCTTCCTTTTTCTTTCTAGCCGTGTAAATTTTTTTTTTTTTTTTCTTTTTTTTTTTACGGCTCCACATACATTTTTTTTATGGACAAGTCTACCCCCACACTTGAACTTTCACCTCTTCTCAATTTTCATTCTCAATGCCAAATCCTTAAGTAAAGTCCCCAAAAGATAGCTCCACTAAGTTTTTAGAACAAAGGGTAGGAGTGTAGCTATACTAAGGTTCAGGGTTAAGGATTTTAAGGGTGATGAAAGAAAAGGCTTAATGTAGGCTCAAAGGGGTTTATCTAGGGGAGTCCCACGACGGGCACAAAAGGGGACACAGGCTTATATGGCAATGGTGTAATTCCTAGGGTGCCTCTGTCCTTTCCAGAATCAGGGTCATATATTGACAAACGACTCAACAAGTACAAGAGTGAATTCTAGCATTCTCTAGTCCATCAAACTTAATCTATGGCAAGTAATCAATCAAATGAAAGAATAATGAGATCATCAAAACATCGCCAAGAAAATAAGAATATATTTTTCATTTATCACTCCAAGAAAAAGGGACATGGGCTCAATATCTCACATGGGCTTTTATGAATCAAAACTCATCTTAACATGCTCATATTCTGTACCAAGGTTACGAAATCCATATCCACTATTGATGCATATACTTTTCATATATCTCAATTAACCAAAGAATACCATTTAAAATCATCTCAGTATTGTGATCCTCTTTTAGCCATAATTTCAGAGATATAGAATCATCCTAGACAGTTGAAAGGCATCCTATGACTAGAAAATAAAAACAAAGGACTAAGACTCAATAAATAAAGCAACGAAATTTTTTTTTTTTTTGACATTTTTTTTTCAATTTTTTTGTATTTTTCAGTATATATAACTCAAGACAAAAGTATAAATCCCTTCCCCCACACTTAAATATTGCATTGTCCTCAATGTAATCAACCATAAGCATGCAATGAAACAATTAAGCATATAGGAAAGGAATTTACGAAAACAAAAACAAAAGAGAAAATTTGAAAAATAAAAGAAATAGGGAAGGAGAAAGCAAATCTGTGTTATTGACTCCTTCACAGCTGCTTCTGAATTGGGTTGCCTCCCAAGCAGCGCTTGAGTTTAACGTCTTTCAGCCAGACAGAATAGATATTAAAAAGTTAGTAACTATAATTAACAAAGAAATACAAAAAAAAAAAAATATATAAACAAGTAAAAAAGAATTACAAACTACAAATATAATTAACAAGTACATTGTACACAAGACACAAGTTAGGTACACAAGTGAGTAAAAAAAAACATGAAAAATATTTACACAAATGGTTTTTTTTTTAGCTTAGTGTATCACAACATTTTGTTACATTTTCTTTTGTCATAAATATTATTGATATCAAATCTAATTCCAAGCGGTAAATCAAGTTGGACATGCGGCCCAAGTATAGTCGTCTAGACACAAAGTCCCTCTTACATCCTTTGGGCAACCTTACTGAAATGGCCAGGTGGGGGAGGACGAACACGAGAGGAAAAATCCATTTTGGCATGAGCTACTCCCACATAGTGGTTTAGGCCCATTTGTAAGCACTTTGGATTCAAAAACCCGTCATGAACGTTGTCCCCTTTCTAGACACCATCCCACATAGGCTATACTTACTTGGATGAAAAAGATCCTAAGTGTGAAGACAGTTCAATGAATGTTAATAAAGGCCGCCCTCAACCTTAAGGGACCTGGACTAGGTACCAATAAGGGTTTAGGCCAATATTAATAAACACGACTTCACCTATTCCTTCTTTAATTTACAACTCACAATTAAAATTCGTATTCAATAATATAAAAACAACCTAAGTAATTAATTAACTAATTAACTAATTAACTAACAAATTAGAGAATTACAAACAATTAACAAGATTTTTTTTTTCGATCACAAAATAAACAAACAATTATTCACATATTTAACAAGTGATTTTTCAATCCCCGGCAACGGCGCCAAAAATTGATGCGGCTGAAAGCAAGCGCATAATTTAACCCTGAAATGTCATTAGTAGTACGTAATAAATAGGGATCGTTCTATTCCGGGGATTGAGGGTACACCTGTCATTGTCAAAAACAAATTAATAAAAGTAAAAAGTATTATTTACAAAAATAAAACAAAGAATAAAAATATATACAAATGAACACAAAAGGGGGTTTTACGATTATTAAATTAAAAACTAAAATAAATAAAATAAAGAAAATGTAAAAAACATATATACACTGGTGGAATGAGAGAACAAAGATCAAAACCGAAACTTATAATCAAATTCGATTCAAACCCTAATATTGTTCATCTAAGTCATGAGAAAGGAGTTGATCATGTGAAATATTCGAAAGCAAATGAATTCCCATTTTTTACTTTTCAATGCTAATTAACCTAAGCGAAAGCACCTAGATTAATCCTATCAAACATGCAATCAAACCCTAGAAAGCTAGTCAATCATGTCATGTTTAACGCATTACACATAGAGAAAGGCTATCAACTCAAGTGTGCAACTTAGTATGAAAAAGTCCACCTAATTGCAATCCTCTTTAATTAAATTCGGTTTTTGTCCAAAACCTTTACTACTTCGATTCAAGTTACACAAAACAAAAAGTTGATTTCATGTTCTTAAACCTAGCACCATTCATATCAAAACCCTAAGTGTTTCGAACCACCTAAGATTAAAATACAAAAGATATCTATAAAGCAAATTTAATTAAACAAACTCACATAAGCAACTCTCGAATTACAATAATAGAATCTGAAAATTTCATTCAATCATATAAAATTCCAGAAATAATAACTTTGTTCAATCATGAATGTCAACTAAAGCAAAACCAACGAAATTCAAAACAAGGTTTACAAAGTAGAGGTCGAATTACACCGTGGATGGAAGATGAGAATGGATGATTTTCGTTGGAATCCTTGAAGCTTGAAAGCAAGTCTTCAATGGTGGATGGTGGAGGAATATGTCACGGCTCCTTCTTCTCCCTTCGGCCTTGCTTGAACTCCGTGGCTTGCTTTAGAGGATGGAGAGAATTTTCTGAATTTTTCTAAGGTGTGTGGTGTTGTTCTTCTGTTTGATGGTGTGTTGGTGTGTAGAATTGTGTAGAGAATGCTCCTATTTATAGGAGGATGACAACTTAGTCTCCAAGTCTTCAAGATTGATCCACACAGCATTAGCCAATCAGAGAACGCCACGTCAGCTCTGCTATGTCATCCAACCAATAAGAAACCTCCAATTTAACACCTTGATTTAGGGAGATTATTTTTGAATTAATTGCATGATTATTTTCTGATTTATCTCCTCAAATAACTATCCAATCATGCCACACAGCTTCGACCAATCACAGAATGCCATGTCAGCTCTGTTGAGTCATCCAGCCAATCAGAAGCCTCCAAAATAAATCCCATAATCTTTCCAAATATATTATTGCTGATTTTCCCAAGATTTAATCTGATTTTTCTCTTAATTTTCGGCCAAAATACTCTTGAGTGAAAATAGGAATGAATCTGGACTTGTTTTGGACTTTTTCTCCCTTAAATCTCTCCATGGCATCATTATCCTTGATCATCTCTTGATTTTTGACATTAACTCCATAATTTCCCATGGCAAAATCAGCTTTAATTCCCCATAATATCTCCCACGTCATCATGTGGTCTCCTAATGCCTTCAGGTTTCCTAGCCTCATCAGGATTCCTGCGTTGACTGGGATTCCTAGTCGGACCAGGAAAACTTCATTTCTTCATTTCAGCTCATTTCTTCTCCATTTATTTCAATGTACCTATAAAATAAAAACTAAATTAAAAATGATTAAATAAAGGAAATAACTAAGAAAAATATGAGGAAATAATTATTAAAACGTCGCATAAAAATGCTCCTATCACCAATGTTATTATGCCACTAAAGTACTGTTTTGCCATAATTTTGGATGCTTATTCTGGATGGGGTTTGATATTAAGAAATGATTCCAGTCAGGGATATAGAAGTATTTCACATGATAGAAATCATTCAGATGTTGAAGTATTACCAACGGCAGTAAAGTTTCTATCATTATCCTTGTACATTCAATTCTCATTCTATAATTTGTGCTATGTAATATACTTTTTCTTTTAAATGTATCTTCAGACTTTTCTACTAGCATCTTCATTTGTTTCTCATCATTCAGTACTGAGGATCACACAACCCTTTGGTACGTCAATTATCTTTCTCTTTATTTCTTTTATCTTTTGATTATCTGTTCCAGCTCCCATAGTTTCCTGCCTGGAATTCCCTGCTATAAAATTTGTTATAGTGTTTGTCACAGGATATAGAATTTGAGTATTGCACGATTTAAAGCTTGCTTTTATCTTTGAATATTCTTTTCTCTTTGTTTTTCAATTTTATTTTTCTAGTAATTTATTTTTGTTTTAATAATATTGATGTTAGGGTTATATTTATCTTAAGTTTTCAAGGTATGGTTGCTTACTGTATTAGTTACCTGGGCTTCTAAACTTAGTTAAGATGGTCTCAATAGCTTCAAGGGTTTGTCATTGACTTTCACAACTGATTACTTAAAAAAGTTATGCCGCATTGATTATATTTGTTGTTTAGGCTTTACTTTTCAATTTCAAAAGCTACAATCCCTTAAATGGCCGTTCTTAAAACCTAAAGGCTGGTAGCTGTTGCATGCTTCCTTTTAAGGTACTTCTGATGAAGAATATAAATGGAAGACCTCTAGGGTTATCCAAAGCCTCATAAAAAAGGTTCCAAACCCGCAGACCTGGTTTAGGAGTCTGTAGATGGTGATGGATGTTGGGTTCTGGTTCTAGCGTGGTTTGGGGAAGTTTAATAATGGCTGGCATATTTAGGATTTCTTCTTAATGCAGAATAGAACGGTTCTTTATTATTTGGATTTTATTAGGATTATTTTATTCTAGTTGTTCTGAATTATCTTAGCCTCCTATATAGAGGCCCTGTGATCTTTGCAGTTCAGATTTGAAGATGTTTAAAATTAAAAGCTTTTGCTTCTCTCGAGGTTTGTGTGATGCAACATAACCTAGGTCTGATGCCTAGAACCGTACTGGCGTAATGTCAGATAATGAAAAGCTTGAGAATTGAGATAAATTTGCTTCATCATTGTTCCCCATGATCCTTTTTGACTGAATTTTGATGATGATCCAAAAGTTTTGCCTCTTTGTTTTGGTTTGCACTTGCCCTTTGTGGTGCAAGTGCTCTTATTGAGTGTAGCAAATTTAAACACTTCAGAGATTTACTGAGTTAATCAAACACAAGAATTTTGTTAATCACTATTCATTGATATTTCTGAATAGACCATAAGAAGAATGAGGATAGTGGGACTGACGGGTGGGATTTCATCTGGGAAGAGTACTGTCTCAAATCTCTTCAAGGCCCATGACATTCCTGTTGTCGATGCCGATCTTGTGGCTCATGTAAGTGATGAGCAAAGCTGAAGCATACTAACTTTGACAATTATGAAAAATATGTGAATCAGTTCTCTTTAGCTCTTTCATGAACTGAGTATCTTTGGTTTCAGGATATATTGAAGAAGGGAACTGGTGGATGGAAAAAGGTTGTTTCAGCATTTGGGCAGGGTGTTTTGCTACCTGATGGAGAAGTTGATAGACCTAAACTAGGACAAATTGTATTCTCTAATCCCGAAAAGCGTCAACTTTTAAACCGGTATGTACATTCTCGCAGATTACCTAATTTTATTATGTGATCTCGCTTAGAGTATCTCTTTGTAACACCATTAGATGTAAACAAGGGCATTGTCTATAAACTATTTTGAGTTATACCTGGTGTGGTGGAGCAAATCATATTGTTTTACAGATTGCTTGCTGAAAGTCGGTGGTTTTAATTTTGGTTAATAATAATAACAGGATATTATTATCTTGAGATCACTTTCAAAAATGCCTGAATTGATGTAATAAGCTTTAGGAGGCCAAGGTAAGAAATATTCCTTATGGTGGGGAAATTATAAACAGTCAAGTTTTGTAATACTCACCCCAGTTTTGAGTTGTGTAGCAAGGGAAAATAAGCAAATTCCCTCTAGTCAAAATTGCCTAGGTTTTGTCAGAATTTCTCAAATGCTTTATCAGAGATTATGCGTTGGAGTGCCTTGTAATAAAAATTACATGCCCTATCGACTTTAATGTCTATGTTTTATCTTTTTGCAGACTACTGGCTCCTTACATATCATCTGGAATCTTTTGGGAAATTTGGAAGCTATGGTTGAAGGGGTTTAAGGTTATTGTTCTTGATGTCCCTCTATTGTTCGAGGCCAAGATTGACAGATGGACCAAGCCTGTTATTGTTGTATGGGTCGATCCTGAAACACAGCTCCAGAGACTCGTGTTGAGGGACAGAACAAGTGAGAATGATGCTCGAAAACGGATAAATGCTCAAGTGTCACTCGATTTAAAGAGGACCATGGCAGACATTGTGATTGATAACACTGGATCACAAGAGGATTTAAAAGACAAGTTTAAAACTGTGCTATTTGAGGTCACAAAGCCCTTGACATGGACTGAACTTTCGCTTTCTCGCCAAGGTGCTTCATCTGCTCTTGTCTCCATTATCGTAGGTGTTCTTATGTTCAGAAAAGTTTATAATAGTGATAGTAAATTATAACAACCTTGGAGTTGTACTTGTGGAGATATTGATATAGATCTCCCTGTATCTGGTAGTAGCTCTTTACCTTCCGCCAACTTCCAGAACTGATTTCCATGTCCTCCCCATCATTGGGAATAAGGAAGAAGATCCATCTCATTTTTATGCTACCTATGAAGAATAAAAATGCAATTAAAATTGGTTAACATAATATAACCATACACGAATTGAGTTTATTGATGAATAAATGATAAATTAAGTTGATAGGCTCTGACCTTGCTCTTGCTTGAGCCTGAACCATTAAGCCTTTTATTCTTTGCACTTGGCTACCATAATCGTGTCACAGAGGACGAGAGCAGCACCAGTTTAAGTTGGTTAAATCTCTAACCAATGGATTAGTCTACTTCACTCAACAACTACAAATAAATCTGTTAATCATACAGGGACTTATATTTTTCTATCACACACTTCTTATCTTCTCTATTTCAAATTTAAACCTCTGTGTGAAGTGGAACAAAACACCGCTGTATAAGCTTCTTCACTCGCCAAGGAAAAAATGGAAAAGAATAAGAATAATTCCATTACACTACAGCTACCAGTAATTTCCACAAGAGCATTCGACGTTCCTAAAATGATGAAACCTCTTGGCATCTCTTACAACTATTTCTCTCCCAGCCACTCTTGACATAAACTTAAATGCATTAATGACTGCCTGAAAAGTGATAAACCAATCCACTGAACTCTCATGATTGCTATGTTCATCACTATCACTATCTGCATAGTCCATATTAGAGTTAGATGAAGGAGGTCTATTTAGACACTAGTTCACTGTTATTAAGGTAGGTGATATATTCCAATAGAGTTCCAAGTAGCTTTCACTGCCACCAAATGAGTCATTTTAGAATAAATAAAGGTCACTTCAGTCTCTGCACTAAAACTACTGTATATAAGGGAATTCTGTCCAAATAAATTCCACAGTAAGTCTGACAATTCCAATGCTGTCAAAAGTAATTCACTTTTACGTTATACCAAAGAAATGGCTTTTAGTGAGATACTCGTACAAAGAATGATCCTTTATTCCTAAATTTAAAAAAAAAATCATTAATTGTTTCAAAATAATAGCAAATCATTAACAGCATGTCAAGTACTAATTCAGATCCAAAAAAAGAAAAAGAAAAAGCACAGAAGATCTAAAAACTTTAGGTTATGACTACAACTGAGTAACATGTCACCAAAGCTAAATAATCTAGTTCAAAAAGGAAATACGTTTAAGTTCAATTGTTCAGGCCCCCAATCCATGAATCAAGGAAAGTTGGCAACCCCTAACAGTGGCAATGAATATGAAAAGCCCGGACATAACTGCAAGTAAATTGGTCATAGTATAGCTCTTTACCTTCCTCCAACTTCCAGACCTGGTTTCCATATCTTCCCCATCATTGGAAATAAGGAAGAAGATCCATCTCATTTTTATGCAACCTATAAAGAATATAAATGCAATTAAAATTGGTAAACATGATATAACCATACATGAATTGAGTTTATTGATCAATAAATGATAAATTAAATTGATTGGCGCTGACCTCGCTCTTGCTCGAGTCTGAACCATTAAGCCTTTTATTCTTTGCACTTGGCTACCATGATCGTCTCACCGAGGACTAGAGCAGCACCAATTTAAGTTGGTTAAATCTCTAACCAATGGATTAGTTTACTTCATTCAACAACTACAAATAAACTGCTAATCATACAGGGACTTATAGTCTTCTACCATACACTTCTTATGCACACACCTCTATTTCAAATTTAAACCTCAGAGTGAAGTGGAACAAAACACCGCTGTATAAGCTTCTTCATTTGGCTTTAAAGCTTGGCCATTTATAACAACATGCCAAGGAAAAAATGGAACACTACAGCTACCAGTAATTTCCACAAGAGCATTCGCCTTTCCTAAAATGATGAAACCTCTTGGCGTCTCTCACGACTATTTCTCTCCCAACCACTCTTGACATAAACTTAAATGCATTATGGCAATCCCCACAAATCCTAAGATTCTTAAAAACTCTGATTGTGGCTCCAAGAGGAAGCTTCATAATCCCAAATGCAACTGCAAGCTTCTCACTGTGAGTAGACAAGGAATTCTCTTTATGCTCAGACTCCATATCATGCAATGCAAACTTTGTGTCAGGAACATATCCTAACTTCCTCATTTTAAGAACAAGTTGCTCTAGATACTTGTACACCTCATGTACCTCAGGGTGCACAGTATCACCAACCAAGAAGACATGGACCATATTTTCAACGTCAATCCAACTACAACCAGGTTCTTTCTTCACCCCTCGCTCCCTCATTAGTGTTCGCACCTTAGCCACATTATCCCAACGGCCTAAAGCAGCATACAAGTTAGACAAAAGTACATAGGTTCCATCATGCTGGGGCACCAGCTCAAAGAGTCGTTCTGCAGCTTGAATACCTAAATCCATATTCCCATGAGTCCGGCAACCAGCTAGAATAGCCTCCCATATCGGTGCACCTGGTTCAAAAGGCATTGATTTGATTAAGTCCTTGGCCTCTGTCAACTCCCCAGATCGGCACAACAAATCAATCATACGAGCATAATGATCTTCACCAGGGGCAATACCATAAGAGTCATGCATTAAACGAAAATAATGGCGTCCTTCTTTAACTAAACCAGCATGACTACAAGCTGAGAGAACAGTGAGGAAAGTTATTCTATCTGGCAGTATATCTTCCTCCAACATTTGTTCGAAAAGTCTTATTGCTTGGACACCATATCCATGTTGTGCCAGAGCTGCGATCATAGCATTCCACGACACGGAATCAATATAAGGCATTGTAAGGAACACAAAGTCAGCATCATCTACAACCCCACATCTCGCATACATCGTAATAAGTGAATTTCCGACTGAAAGGCTTGAATCATGCCCCAAGCATATTAGTTGAGCATGGAGCTGGCGTCCGTGCTCCAATGCCCCAAGAGCAGCACAAGACGTAATAGCTCCAGCAAATGCATAATCACAGGGTTTAAAACCATCTAATCTCATTTGGTTAAATAGCTTCATAGCTTCTTCCCCACATCCATTTTGAGCTAAACCAGATATTATTACAGTCCACGTTAGACCAGTCCTTTCCGGCATTTCCTCAAAAAAGGACTTTGCTTCCTGAATGCGCCCTGCAGTCACATACCCTGACAATATCGCATTCCAAGAAACAAGATCTCTGACAGACATATTATTAAAAATATATCGTCCTTCATCAATTTTACCGCACCTAAAGTATAGTGTCACCAATGCATTATTCACAGATAAAGAAAAGTCCAGAGTCGGTTTCGCTTCAGATCTTAGTATGTAAGCATGCAGCTGCTTCCCATGCTTAAATAAGCCATTGTTAGCACAAGCACTGATAACACTCGTGTACGTAAACTCATCCTGGCGAATCCCCATTAAATGCATTTCCCTAAACAACTTCAATGCCTCATGACAAAAACCATGACGCACATAACCCGAAATCATCGCATTCCATGCCACTTCCAATTTTTCATCCATCCCATCAAGCAGCTGCCGAGCTCCATCAAGGTCCTCATTCCTCACATAACCAGTGATCATCGTCGTCCACGACAACTCATCCCTCTTAGGCATTTCATCAAACACCTTCCTCGCTTCAGCCACCACCACCGAAGATGACGACGACACCAACGGTGAAGAAGCACACTTGACATACACAGACACCAACGCATTCGACACCGAAGTGGCCAGCAATGCTCCAGACTTAACAATTGCACAATGCAGCTGCTGGCATTGCTTCTCCTCCTCCACTATAAGCGCCAGAGAACTCAGCACACTGGTGAAGGTAAACTCATCGGGGCGAAAACCGCCTCGCCTCATGTCACGAAACAGCTCAACGGCGGCACTGCCGTCCCTGTTATGAGAGTAGCCTGCGATCATGGCATTGTAGCTAACAGTATCTCTCATGCTGAGCGGAGTTTCACTGAAGACTCTCCGGGCCAGCGTGACGTCCCCGACGCCGGAATATGCCGAGACCAGAGTCGTTCTGGCGACGATGTCCGGGTTGGGAATTTGGTCGAACAGGTGGAGTGCGTAGCGAAGATTTGAAGATTTGCAGTAGACGTCGATCAAACGGTTGAGGATATGGCCACGTGGGTGGAAGCCGGAAGCGATCATGTGGGCGTGGATGGTTCGAGCTAGAGAGTAGGAGGTGGGGCGTTGGGGGCAGCATAGCTGCAGCTGGGCGGCGTAACGGTTAGCCGCCACCGTAAGAGGGTGAGGACGAGGCAGAGGCAGGTTTGGTGGTGGGGTAGAGAATTAGCAAAAGGTCGCGAATCAATTGGTGGCTAGTTTAAAAGTTTTCAGCTCTTCTATTCCTGCGACCGGCTTCAATCCAAAGCTCTCTCTGGAGTCGCATGTGCAGTTTTTATTTTTTCTTTAATGAATTCGTATCTCCGGTACTTACCATTGATGGTAAAAACCTGTCTGATTAGAGCAAGTAAAAAGGAGTATCACCCCCATACACCGCTCATTTCTATTATTGTGTTTTAGATTTGTTTTTTCAGAAAATTACTCAGAAGTGTCATTTTGACACTTTAATTAGTCGGAATGCCATTTAACATTTTTTTGTCATCATAAGGCCACTTGAGAACTTAAATTTTCCCCTCCCTGACGATTTTACCCTTTTAGCTACGAAACCCAACCGTATCACAAAGCCAATTACAGATCAACCACTCTCTCTCTCTCTCTCTCACACACACACACACACACACAGTTCAAATCCAAAACCTAGACACGAAATCGACCTCCAAGGTCCGATGGCGCCGTTCTGGCCTGAAGAACTTCGATGACTCTAACCGCAGCTAAAACAGCTGCAAAGCTCCGATCATTGCTCCGACGAAAATGAATGGTGGCCGCACAAGAAGATGAAGAACCTCAAACTTTTGATCATTGAGCCCGGCGGCCAGGAGCTCAAAATTGAATCTGAGTCGCTCCCCTCGATTCGTACTCCAATATTTCGTAGTCTCAATGTTTGGAAGGCGTATGAATCAAAGAATCGCAGCGACAGCAGCGAGCGGCTAAGATCTGAAGCATCCGATACATTCGAACAAGCTCCGCCACTCGACTTCCGGCTTGGGCATCGCTGTCGTGGCCTTCATGTCTACTTGCTCGGTGAGCAGTTCTACAAACCTCGGTGGATTAATGTGCGGCCAGCGGTATGATCTGATCGTTTGCTCATCTTGCTTCGCACTGGTGTTTTGGGATGATTCATCGTCGTCGGGGTCTGATCTGGCCTTCAATTTTGTCTACGAGGTGATGGTTTGGATTGGGCATTCGAATTGCGTGCACTTTGCTTTCAAGAGGATGATTCGAATCATGGCAGATGGATTAGATGATGCAAAGAGAATGATGCTCTAGTGTACCTTTTGGTAATTCCTATACGGCTTACTCTAGTGAATGATGCTTATGGATATAAGTTGATGGATTATGATATGTGCAATGCATTCAAATTTGAGCAGTACAAGGCTTCTTGAAACTGACAAAACTCAAAAATCATAAAGGAGAAGGTACTGTTAATTTATTCATATTCATAGAGTCCTAAATGGATTATTGATATCGAGGAAATGCTTGAATATAATAGGATTATTTGTAAAATATGCCAGTACTTGATGTTTTTAGTTTTATTAGTGTGGCTGTGCAAGTTATTCAAAATGGTTTGATGATTTGCCTTGGTGATTCACGGAGGAATTGACTCTCTTTTTTGTGAAGACGGTGGAGGATATGCCATATAGGTGGCAGATTACCCATTGAAGAGGCAAATGCAACATTCTTGAGCTGTGGGATTGACTAGTTCTTGGTTTCGGACAATTTTGGCCGAATTTGTGTCTAATTGTTGGTTTGTTTGGTTGAAATTGGAGTGCTTTGATTCAAGCATTTGAGCATTTGACATTGTAAATTTTTAGTTATTTTGATGAACACATGTAATTTGTACATGCTATTAATGTATACAACCATTTGACATTGTAAATATATAGTTATTTTCATGTTTCGAAGTAGCTTTTTGTATTGGTCGGTAATCGTTTTCTTAGTTGTTTGCAGTAGCTTTGTTAGTTTCTAATAATAGATTACTTGGTCTCTGAGAGTAGCTTTTGTTTTGTTTGGTAGTAGCTTTTGGTGTCAGTTGGTGATAGTAGCTTTGTTAGTCTTTGATGAGAGTAACTTTTGGTGGTGATGATTGTAGTTTTTTGTGGTGGTGATAGTAGTTTTTAATGTTGGTGAGAGTAGCTTTTGTCGGTGGTGAAAGTAGTTTTTTTCGGTGATGATAGTAGTGTTTTTGTGTTGGTGAGAGTATCTTTTGTTGATGGTGAGAGTAGTTTTTGATACAAGAGTAACTCTTTAATGTTAGTGAGAGTAGCTCGTTGGTGTTAGTGAGAGTAGTTCGTTAGTGTTAGTGACAGTAACTTTTGTTGTTCGTGAGAGTATCTTTTGGTGTTTGTGAAAGCAGCTTTTGTTGTTGGTGAGAGTAGTTTTTTAGTGTTGGTGAAAGTAAAATTTGTTGATGGTGAGAGTAGCTTTTGGTATTTGTGATAGTAACTTTTGTTGGTGGGGATAATAGCTTTTCATTTTGGGGAGCATAGGTTATTTGGTAAGCAGTAGCTTTTATTATTGGTGATAGTAGCTTTTGTTATCTCATTGGAGGTTGTCGGAAATCTTACTAGAGTAGCTTTTGTTGCTAGTGACAGTAGTTTTTGTTGCTAGTGACAGTAGTTTTTGTTACTAGTGATAGTAGCTTTTGTGACCTCGCCGGAGATTGCTGGAAATTTCATCATAGTAGCTTTTGGTGTCAGTGACAGTAGCTTTTGTGTTCGCTAGAAGTTGACCGGAGGTCCGCCGGAGACCCACCGGAGTTGATTGGAGACCTCCCCGGAGAGGAGAGAGAGAATGAATGTTGATTTTGTACTCTAGTGGCATTTATGTAAATATATTGGTTTTTAATATCCAAAATATGACAACTTTTTTAATCTAGTGGCTTTATGAAGGAAAAAACTAGTTTGTGGCCTTATGGCTAAAAAAAACATTCTAAAATGCATTTATATGTAATTAACTCTCTTTTTTTCGACAAATATTGTGTTTTAGTTTTAGTTTGTTGTCCTATCATAAAATATATATATATATATATATATATATATATATCATTTCTATTATCTGTTAACACCAGTGTATGAAAAGACGGTGGTGGATCTTAGTGGGCATAAGCACATAAAGAATGTAGCTCTGATGCGTATGGGGAAGAAATTTTTGGCACTCCCTACTTCGGAGCTACATGTGGGGCGTAGGAGATAGCTCTTTCTATCCCTCAGGAGCATGGTCGATTGGTACGTTATTTATCTTAAGAAAAAGAAACTGGGACGCCCTAAAGATTTTAAGAATAAAATTAAAATGGGAAATGTTGATGCAGCTGTGGACTGTGGTGATGCCTTAGACTAAGATTAAGGGTAGAAAGAGGTTTGTGAAAATGCTTGAGGAAGAGGAAACAGTGGTGAAACCTCTCGTTGTAGAGGTGATATCTAAATCGTTGGATCTTGTTGCAGGGGATTTTGAGGTGGTGGAGAATCCTAATTCTTCAAATGAAGAGATGGAAGAGGCTGTCGATGTGAAAGATTCAATGGAGGAAGTGGTGGATGCTAGTGAGCTTTCTGGTTCACTTGAGTTGGTTTCTAATCCAATTGAGGGTTGCTTTAATTTCTGCTTGAGTGGGTAACATCGACAAGAAACTTCTTGCGTCATAGTTAATTAATTTATTTTCGAGGTAGCTAAATTTTTTGGTTCTTGTGCTTATCCAAAAAATGTACGTATATTAGGAGTGTGTTTTGTGATCATATACTCGATTTAGTTGTGCTTATTCTGTGTACTTTGTATGATAACTTTTTCTGACAGCCCTTACGAACAAGTTATTAATGTACTGCTTACTAAAGTAGTAAAATGCATAATAGATAACCTTTTTTTTTTTTAATAAAGGACAGTGCGGCTGTCCTCAACCTTGATTAATGAAACTGTCGAATATAAGGAGAGGGACGTTGAGTTAAAAAAGCAACTAGAGAACCTTTTTGTTCAGGAAAAAAAAAAAAAAACACATCATATGTGAGCACCATTTCTAATTTTTAATGTTTTTTGAAAATTACTAAGTTTTTATTGTTTTCTTTTTGGAAAAAGTAAAAAGACGAGGCATTGTTCAGATTTTGCCGCCATTTCTGAAAAGGGTTTATTCACTAGTCCACATCACACCCATTTGAGTCGCAGCTACTGCAATGACCTCCACCGATCCTCACCACATAGTCGACGACGACGAAGACGACGATTTCGATTGGGAAGCAGCTGCCAGAGCCGTCGACGTCGTCACCCAGACCACCGCAAAGCCCTCAACTTCCCATTTTGCCCCTCCTCCCCCAATTCAGAAACCACCATTTCCTCCAATCTCCCACAACAAGCCCGCAATTCACGCCAGACCACTCTAGGTTCATTGGGAAGCCCGCCCCAAAGCCTCAGCCGTAAATTCGAGACTGCGGCGATGAGAGAGTGTCCAGTGTTCAAATTGATGCCGAAAAAACCAATACTTGGATGTACCCAGGTTGAAATTCACTTTCTCTGCCTAGTTTTGTTTCATCAATATGCGAAAGTTTGTAAATTTCGGGGTTTTAAGGAACTGGGTAGGCTTCTTCTTATTAGGTTTAGTTCTGGTTGAACCAAAGTTTAGTGTGTGGATGTTTCGAATAGATTGAGATTTTGATTGATTTTCTCTAGAATTTGGTGTTGTTATGAACTATACAGATTGAGCTATTAGTATTTATTTCCTGAATTTTGGTTGGTCTAATCATGCAGTTAATTTTCCTGAGCGTGACTATCAATTTGCTATCACCAAGACAACACTTTTTTCGAATACGCTGGAGTTAGAACCATCAATAAGTAGCCTGTGAAACCTAGTAGTGCAGCGTATGTTTCTGATGACTAAAGAACCTCTGAGGATCTTTGATTGTCAAGCATTGCATGGCTTATGCCTTAATTTGGTCACTGAAAGTAGCAGTTTGTGAAAAGCCATGATGGCTATAAACAGTATCATTCTGCGAATGTAAGTAAAGAAACATTGGCATATGGATGACAAGATGTGACCAGAACAACACAATCTTGAAAAATTAGCCATATCTAAGAGTTTTGTGTTTTAGCCCAGTTTCCTTGAGTTTTGATAAGGTATTAGGTATGTGGTGTTTTGGTAAGTTCTAGATTTGCTGTACCGGCCTTTGAGTTGATTCGGTCTTGATTCTTCTATCTTGTTTTCCTAATTCTCTATTTCCTTGGAGTATTTAAAAATGCTAAACCTTGTTTGAAAGGACTTGGCAGCAGTGATACTTCATCTTGTTCAGACTTTAGACTTCAGAGATCAACATACAGTTTTCGTAAGCTTTTTGAGGGTCTAATTACATAAAAAGGTCTTTCTCTTTCTACATGTGATTGCTTAGGAAGATGTATACCTTAATGCTTAGTGTTCGTTGTCCTCTTAATGTATAATTCTTGCTTCTTCCAAACATTTATGCTATCACCGACACTTTTATCACATGTACACCACTGAAAAAGTTTTTGAAAAGTGTGAAAAAATTTAAAACTCCACCGATACTTTTATCACATGTACACCATCGACAAAGTTTTTGAAAAGTGTGAAATTTTTTTTAACTTTTTTGAAAAGTGTGAAAGAGTCCACCGACAAGTTTTTTGAAAAGTGTGAAAGAGTCCACTGACACTTTTATCACATGCACACCACTGATAATTTTTTTGAAATGAGTGAGTGATAACTGACAAGACCCGTGTGATGCCCCGGAAATTCGTAATTATTTTCTGAAGATTTTTCCAGAATTAATTTTATAACTATTGGACGGTTTCGTGGCTCGTGGATGGAGCGGAAGTGTTTCGGGCGAATAATTAATTGAAGAATATGGTTTTAGGGGGGTTGCTAAAGGTTGACTTTTTATTCGTCGAGATTTTCCGAAAACTTCCTTCACGAAAGTTGTAGAGCGCGTCGATACGAGTTCGTGGACATGTGGAACGCGAGAATCGGAGTTCGTATGAGGAAGTTATGGCTATTGGAAAAAGTTTCCATTTTAGTATATAAAGGAAAAATCAGTTTTTTTTTCATTATTCCTCATTTCCTTTTCCGGAAGCCACTCCCTCTCTCTCTTGTCCGCTCCCTCAGTATCGAAGAAAACCGCCTGACCCGACCCGAACCCGGCCGATCCGACCCGACTTTTCCGGCCAACTGCGGCGGTCTCCGGCCTTGAAACTTGGCCAGCAGGGTCGTCTCCTCCGTCTGGTCGTCCCTCTGGTGTTCTCTTACGGCGATTCTCCGTCTTGGTGGCAGTTCAAGGCGGTGCAGACTGGAGAAATCGGACCCGACCGGAAAACACAGTTCCGACGTCGGCACGGCTTCGATTTTCTTGGGTTGAGTTCAGAACAAGCTCCCTGGTCGATCCATGGTGGTTGTTTGGATCGATTCACATGAAAATTCGATCAACTCAGTTGGGATTACTGTTCACGGCTTGTGAGGTAGTTTTCGATCCCTTAAGCTTGTTTTCTGACTTCGAGCTAGTTATGAGAATTCACAAGCATGCTCAGATGAAGAACTTTGATGTTGGGAGTTTTGTGAAATAATGTGTTTTGGCCGGTGGCGGTGCACCACCGTCTGTGGTGGCGTTCCGGCGGTGTTCCGGCCACTTAAGGAACTGTTTTTGGTATTATATATGTTCTACTCGTTGATACGAGCGTTTCGATATATAATATGCAAATTTTGGAGTTCGTATGGAATTGTTTTATTTTTGCAATTTCATACCGATCGATTATTCTATCCGTGAGGATTTGAGCGTCCGATCGACTTGTGGTTTGGTCACATCGATCGTGGACGTATTCCAGAGACTTCGGGAGGTCTCGGATGTGGTTTTGCCTCGATTGGCGCCACTTTGGGGGATTTTAGTTCAAAACAGGGGTTTCGGACTTAAAATTGGTTATGAATCGTTACTGATTTGAGATCATTGGTGAATAGGTGCTTCTAGAAGGTGAATTGGACGAGTTGTTGGTGATAGTGTACTAGTTCGGTTCTGTATAGAAGACGCAGCGGGATTCTGAGGTGAGTAATCTCACGAAGTTCATTTCACGAACGGGAATACCCTTATTGTTTTGAGAGTTATTTAGTTAACTGCAAACTATAGATGGTATTAGTGGCACTTTTGAGTAGATGATTACGTGTGTATATATGTATATTATGGGATGTATATATATACATACGTATTCATGTATTAGTAGATATATGTTTACGTGAAATATATATGTTTTGGGTGGTTTGTGGATTTATGAAAACAATATGCATGAAATGATGCTTTTTATTGTTTTGGGGTGTGGCTTTTGGAAAACAAATGATTTGTGGAAATGATTGATTTCGATTTGTTTTGAAAAGCGTTGAGATTTGAGAAAAGTGTTGAGATTTGGGTATGAAAACAATGGGCATGAATTGATGTTTTTTATTGTTTTGTGTTATGGCTTTTTCGGAAAACAATGATTATGGAAATGTTGATTTCGATTGTTTTCAAAAGCGTTGCGATTTGTGTAACATTTTGGGTCAGATGCGACTCCTTTAATGTTTTGCTCCAAGGGACATTGCGGCCCGAGGATCGAAGGTCTAAGACCTTGGGCAGAATCTCAGGTGACCACGTCTTTGGCCGGACGAGTGGTTACGTTTTTCAGTTAGAGCTCTAATCTGTCTGCCATATAGGTAATTCATGGGGTAACGGGAATTGGTTATTTACAACTCATGACATTACGTATTTTTAGGGAACAAGGTGTGAGTTGCTTCCTTATTAATGGTTTTTAAGGGGACAAGGTGTGAGTTGTTTTCCTTATTAACGTTTTGATAGAAATCAAGGTGTGAGTTGCTTTCTATGGTACGATTATGGTACATTTGATAGGAAACAAGGCGTGAGTTGTTTTCTATGTTTTACTGATAGAAATCAAGGAGTGAGTTGCTTTCTATGTTTTACTGATAGAAATCAAGGTGTGAGTTGCTTTCTATGGTACGATTATGGTACATTTGATAGGAAACAAGGTGTAAGTTGTTTTCTATGTTTTACTGATAGAAATCAAGGAGTGAGTTGCTTTCTATGTTTTACTGATAGAAATCAAGGAGTGAGTTGCTTTCTATGTTTTACTGATAGAAATCAAGGAGTGAGTTGCTTTCTATGTTTTATTGATAGAATTCAAGTGTGGGTTGTTTTCTATGTTTCGATTTAAAAGGAAACAAGGTGTGAGTTGCTTTCTTTTATTTCGATTTGAAAGGAAATTAAAGTGTGAGTTATTCTCCTTTATTTCGTGTTTTAAGGAATCAAAGCGTGAGTTGTTTTCCTTATTTTTGGCGTGAGTTGTGTGTGGTTTGAGTTACTCATACGGGCTTGCAAAAGCTTACCGGGGTGTTGTGTGGCAACCCGGTGCACCATTCCAACTGTGTAGGGGTTAATCCTGCAGGTTAGGATAATCGAGGTTGAGGCAGCGAGCTAGCAGCTTTACGGTAGGAAGCCAATTTTGTGACTTTACCGTTATTTGGACTTCCGTTGTAGTGAGCTCTGAGGAGCATTACGTTTATCTTGTTGTTGACAATTTAATTCGTAAGCTTGTGTAATATATAACTCTTTGGAGTGAGTGTATATTAACTTTGAGGGTTCAGGGCATCAATAAGTGTGTAAGTTTAAGGGAAAAAGATTTCAGGTATTTTGTATTGATGACTGGACGTTCACGCATATATAATTATGGGGTTATATATATCGATTTTCATGTGTGTAAAATCAGGGGCGTGACAACCCGCCCCGGATTTCACCTTGAAATCCAGAGTGGCCCTGTGGGGTCCACCTTAAAAGAAATTCTACCAAAAATTTGGCGGAACTCCCTCTAAAAGTGGACAATCCAAAAACCTGTAGGAAGACATTTACACTTCTAAAATATTTCATCCTTAATCTTCTAGAGCCACCATACTCCCTAAATCACAACATCCCCCATTTACAACAATTCTAGACTTAAGAATATTAATATCATGGGTTATCAGAGCAATCTAATGTACAGACGTAAAAGATGATAAAATAAAAGATAAAGAACCGATACTTTTATAAGGCGGAAGCTACAACAGCTATGCCTCAACTCGATGTATGCTCGACCTCCAGCTAAACTAGCCTGCAAACTGGGCATTTAAAACCAAAGGGCCCAGGGGAAAACATTTAAAATCCGTTAGAGTGAGTGGACGAAAATTTAGTAATTTCGAATGAATAAGTACAACTTAATGCTTTCCCAAGTTAATCTCTAAAACCTCGCATGTAGTAACAATCTTGGAAAATACTTTCAATCATCAACTTTACTGCAATCTCTTAAAATCTCATCCTCAATCCTTTTCATAACACATCCTTTTCAAGAGGTTCGTTTGATGACTAGAAAGGACTGCTGTCTAGTCATCTCATGCCATCTGGGAGGGACTGCCACCCAGATGACGCATCGGAAGGGACTGCCAACCGGAACAGGAGGCGGTGGATAGAAGGGACTGCCAACTAACCACAGGTAGTGAGAAGGGACTGCCAACTACTACCTCATGTCACCTGGGAGGGACTGCCAACCCGGTGACGCATCGGAAGGGACTGCCAATCGGAATGTAGTCTGGAAGGGATTGCCAACCAGACTATTACCTAGAAGGGACTGCTAACTAGGTAATGCATGCATGCGCTGACTGATAGCCTCCTCACTAAACTGGAAACAACCTCTTTCAATTACTTGCTTTCGGAAAGAAACTCGCTGTTACTTCAATAAAACATTAAAAATTCACCGAAAGCATAACTCAGGATTATCTCGCTAAATCAAACCTCAATATCTCACTAAATCCTCGAAAGCATAAATCAAATACTCTGTAAATCAATAAATGCTTTCGGAAAGAAAACTCAATCTAACTTCAAGGCTGATAAGTGCGGAGCTCAAAGCTCAATAAATCTTGATAATTCAATCATGCTCAAATATTCGATGAAACATTCGTACTCGTAAATCCTCATAAAAACTGATATTCGAAATCCATAATTCTCATAATATTTTCTGAATCAGTCACTTCCCGAAAATCATTTCTCAACTCAATAACTCCTGAATAACTATCTCAAAAATCTACTAAAAGCCCTCGGGAAGGAATTTCAATACTAATATCGTAATTCATAAATAAATCTCGATAAATCAACACTCAATAAACCATAAAACTCAATAATTCAAAACATAATTTAAATCTCAATTGGAAGGATATAATAATACTGCATGCATAATTAATTTAAAAACAAATGTCCACTCACAGTACTATTTAGGCTATCACGCATACGAGTTCCTTCATCAAGCAATAGCTCGGTATATCACCCTGTACACAATCATAATTCGTGAGTAACAATCCGGAATTTAAATACGATTCCCATGTCCTATTCTCATAAATCAAAATTTTCATTTCTTCTCCAATTTAATCCAAACTTCACATACAAGCTCTACAACATTTAAGAAATTAATCTAGCTAAAAACAGACATTAAGTCACTGTTCACGCACCGCAATCACTGTTCACCGCACTGTTCACACACCGGCAACCTCCGCCTCCGGCCACCAGATTTTGGCAGCAGCTTCGTCTCAACCATCCAAACATCTTTCTCAACTACCACAAAGTCAGAAAACACATGAAAATACCCGAAACTAAGCTCAAACAGTAAAACCCGATTTCCAAATAGTACCCAGAAATTCAAACCTTCGATTCGTCAATTTCACTTCGATTTGTGGAAAAAAGCTTGGAGGGATATCATCCACGTCTCGAGGCGCATCGATCAAGCTCAAAAAATGCCGCCGGAGATGGCCGAAATCTGGAAAATTTTCCAGAAAACCCGAGCTGCTACAGTGAACAACTTGGCTTCGATTCGTCGTCTATGGTGAATGATAGGGTGCAAGGCATATATAGATAGAAACCTTGTTTCAAGACGAAGAGATGGACACCAATTTCATGGCCATAGGTGGCCGGATGAGGCGGCGGTGACGTCGAAAAGTTACATCGGCGAGAGAGGAAGAAACCTGGAAATTTTTGGGGCTTTCCCGAAATGGAAAGTCCAGATTTCTATTTATAGACATGAATTCCACAAAATTACAAAACTGCCACTAACTTAAAACCCTTATAACTTCTTTGTTACAACTCCGATTTTAGCGTGCCACATGTCCTTGAACTCGGTTTAACGTCCTCTACAACTTTCATGAAGAAAATTTTCTCAAATTTTGACCCGAACAAAAAGTCAATTTTTAGGGCCACTAAAAGTGCTAAAACGATAGTAAAAGTGAAAGTAAAGATCGTTCACCATCCAAATGACTAGTAAACCGGTGAATTCGGGTTCGGGACGTCACAATCTCCCCACCTTATAAAATTTCGTCCCCGAAATTTCATACTTTTGAAGTAGAGATGGGTGCACACGCCAATCCATAGTAAACAGTCACGAAGATGAATAGCACAGCAATCCTACAGCAGTGGCGATGATAAGACACAGAAAAGATGTGCAAATCTACTCAAATCATGTAGAAATTACCTTTAAAACTGATCCAAGACTTGACCAATTAGGACAGGGAGATCAACCCTTATAAGAAACAATCCTCTAGCTGAAATCTAGCCAATTATTGCGATCTGAATAATTCCCACAGCGTTCTTACTAAATTCAGTGTCTTAGTAGGTAGATTTACTTCCACTCATTACTGACAGTCCTTAACAACTGAGGAAGAACATCGTCAAGCATTATGTTTGAAGCAATCTGTAAACTGTTCAACTATGTGAGCAGAAACACCTACTAAAATTCCAGAATAAAGACTCAAGGCTAAATCAAGGTTGGTTACTTGAACGAACTACACCTTGAAACTGCATAATGAAAATCAAATCTTCTTTGGGTTAAGTTTTTCCTTTGCAATCTTAAGTCAACGACTGGAGCAGCTGATAATTTCAACAATCTCAATTACACAAGCAACTAAAAGCATATACTTAAAACCCCAAATTATGTAGTAGTACATACTCACACGTACACAACTTCAACGTCAAGAAATTTAGGTCAAATATTAGTTCAGATAACTCATGGTATCAATATCACAAACTATTCAATTTGAATAGTAACATTCATACTCTTTTACATATAACTCGTACAGTGAAGATCCACTTTGTTCACCAACAACATGTGATAATATAATAATCCATACTTAAAACATTTTGTCTCTGTGCGTACATTCAGGGGGTAACCCAACCGCTACTAACACACCACAAGATGGTTACGGTTAACCAACAAGTCCAAAACAAGTAATTCCCTCAGCTACCACAAAATAAACTTTCTTTTTGCCTGTTTGTGCACAGATTTTTGACCAGATATCATTCACATAAAGGTTCCACAATTGTCAAGTGTAATAAAAGGTAGCTCCGAACAAACCTTTAAGTTCTTAATCATGTAAGTTAAGAGGGTCACTACCCTTTCTCTGCGCTACTCAAATAACTGACTGGAACATCGATCACGCCTTGAAATGACATTCCCAGTCACAAGAAAAACTCATTTAATAGTCATCCTGCTGGCCACACTTACCATCTCAAACTGGCTATCTAGCGTTGTCCCTTGAAAACTTCTTATAAATATAATGTGGTGGAAAACTCTTCTAAATCAAATGTGTCTCAGAGAATTTACCAATTACCAATGTCTAAAATCAAAACTGCTCGTATCATCTTTCGAAACCAGGTGCGAAGCACGATCCATAACTATTTTCTCTATTCCAGCCCAAAGATTCAAATCCAAGAGAAGATGCATCACACTAAAGTTGTTCTTACTGAGATTACACTTCCTTAATAATCATAGTAAAATAAACAAAAAAAAAATCTGGTAGAATCAATACTATTTTCGCTGGTTTCTAATACCACAAATGATAAATTTACTTCATATACCAATGTAATTCTCACCACCGAAACACCACAATATGTGTCATTTGCTGCTTGACTAGAATTCTGATCAAATATAATTAAAATAGCTTCCTTGATTAACTAGGAAAACTCGAAGTTGGCATCCTCAAGTGACAATTGTTTTCACTGGAATAAGAATATGATGACTGAAGTCCGCTCTCCGAACAACACTTAATTAATAAAATTTCATCCCCGACAACAATCCCAACGACATTCCTGCGCTAACTAAAATTGAACCAAAAACTTTTCCAAATCTTCTCACTAAGAATTAATCCAATGACATAACTCAACCATAAAAGCTCAATAATTAGTACTTAAATATCTGTTAAACCCCTGATAGTACATGAGCCCAATTAACTTATTCCAACTCAACTCATACTTCATGTTCAAACAGTTAGACAAGTGGTGACCGGATTTCACTCGTATTAACAACTTCCTGTACATTTCCAATTAAGGGTCACCAGAGTGGCAAAACTCGCTCAATTCCTCCAAAGAAGTCCATTACGTATATTCGATTCAAGCAATAGCCAATTTCCCGAGGTAGCTAACACAATTCATAAGATCTTTCCTGAACAATCCTTAATATAAATAAAAGGACCCTGTCCAACATCTTGTAGCACACCAAGTGATATCCGGATCCGAACGGGGTCCCACCATAATAATGATCCAATTTCCTCAAAATAACCATCACTGAAGTACGTCACTTAAAAGCATGCTACAATACCTTCCACCCAAAATAACAAGAGTCCTGGTCAAGCCTTAACTTAAAATATTTCTGGAGCCAACTGAAAACTTATTTTCTTAAAGTTATTCCACTAACCGCTAATATCATATCACAACCCATCCGTCAGGAAAAACTTCCACCAAGAGCCTATCACAATTCAACCTTCAAGGCTCCATGATTCAAAACTCGAATCAGAATCCGTATCACATAGTAATTCCGTTCGAACTTCTATGGACACCCAACAAGGTCATTACCGCTGTTCCCCAATCTTATGTGTAACTGTTTCATTCAAAAGAGGATAACCAAGGACACCCATTTGCATAATATCACATACAAAGAGTTGATTCCAACTCTCCCAATTATTTACCGACCAAAACAGTAACTCTATTATAAAACCTTAAGCATTCTACCGATTTCTAGAACTTCAAGTACATAACTATAAAAACCCACTCATGTTCATCTCCGTACTCGATACCATCCAAGACTCAAGAAGAAAAAACTATAAGTTATGGTATCTAAAATCAATTTCTTTTATTTCGAGCAAAACTATGCTCATACACCCTGGTTAGGTCAACGACCCAAACCAACAATTTTAAAAATCTCATTCTACTTACAATTCTCATTTACTGTTATCGCTTCCCACTTAACAACATCAGTGACCATAGCCACTTGGAAACACAACCTCTAACCATAACAACCCAGAAGATTTCTTCAATTTTTCCTATTATCTACCGGAAGGTAATGCGTACATGAGGCTGTAAGGTGTCCAGTTGGGATACCTTCCAATCTGGATTCTCAATAAATGATTTCCAACAATGATATTCACAAAGAATCTCCATCGAATTCCAGTAAGATTCCACTTCCTGCTTACAAGCCGATCGTATCAAGCAACACATTTCCCAACTCGGTTCATAGTCATAACCATCATTATTACTAATTCCAACAATAATCCTGATTCTGAAACAATTATGAGATTCAGAGATAGCCCAAAACATTGGTCGCTCATCTCTAACAATCAAGCACAAAATCAAACTCTGATCTCGCACCATAATCCATGCCCCAACAAACTTGTTGGCATCGAGGAAGATATACCCACAACATTTCCTCGAATCATATATCATAGTACAACTCGAATCTGTAGAGTAGTCTTACTCTACCCTTACCAGGGAAAGGTGCAAGACACGTAAACAATCTGATACGCAGAGAAATCCCTATGAGGTCGGCGAATAAGAGGCATAGCACTTGATGGAAAATCAACTAACCATGTACCTTACACACTTGATGAATACTTCAGCACCGAAGAGTAAACGATGGGGAACCGCTGCAGTCGGGCCATCACTCAAGAGGTACTGAGTAACATCAAGCATATAAGGTAACCAGATCGAAACAAGTCTACAGAATATTACAACCTAGTGCTTTGATACCAACTGACAAGACCCGCCCCGGATTTCACCTTGAAATCCAGAGTGGCCCTGTGGGGTCCACCTTAGAAGAAATTCTACCAAAAATTTGGCGGAACTCCCTCTAAAAGTGGACAACCCAAAAACCTGTAGAAAGACATTTACACTTCTAAAATATTCCATCCTTAATCTTCTAGAGCCACCATGCTCCCTAAATCACAACATCCCCCATTTACAACAATTCTAAACTTAAGAATATTAATATCATGGGTTATCAGAGCAATCTAATGTACAGACGTACAAGATGATAAAATAAAAGATAAAGAACCGATACTTTTATAAGGCGGAAGCTACAACAGCTATGCCTCAACTCGATGTATGCTCGACCTCCAGCTAAACTGGCCTGCAAACTTGGCATTTAAAACCAAAGGGCCCAGGGGAAAACATTTAAAATCCGTTAGAGTGAGTGGACGAAAATTTAGTAATTTCGAATGAATAAGTACAACTTAATGCTTTCCCAAGTTAATCTCTAAAACCTCGCATGCAGTAACAATCTTGGAAAATACTTTCAATCATCAACTTTACTGCAATCTCTTAAAATCTCATCCTCAATCCTTTTCATAACACATCCTTTTCAAGAGGTTCGTTTGATGACTAGAAAGGACTGCTGTCTAGTCATCTCATGCCATCTGGGAGGGACTGCCACCCAGATGACGCATCGGAAGGGACTGCCAACCGGAACAGGAGGCGGTGGATAGAAGGGACTGCCAACTAACCACAGGTAGTGAGAAGGGACTGCCAACTACTACCTCATGTCACCTGGGAGGGACTGCCAACCCGGTGACGCATCGGAAGGGACTGCCAATCGGAATGTAGTCTGGAAGGGATTGCCAACCAGACTATTACCTAGAAGGGACTGCTAACTAGGTAATGCATGCATGCGCTGACTGATAGCCTCCTCACTAAACTGGAAACAACCTCTTTCAATTACTTGCTTTCGGAAAGAAACTCGCTGTTACTTCAATAAAACATTAAAAATTCACCGAAAGCATAACTCAGGATTATCTCGCTAAATCAAACCTCAATATCTCACTAAATCCTCGAAAGCATAAATCAAATACTCTGTAAATCAATAAATGCTTTCGGAAAGAAAACTCAATCTAACTTCAAGGCTGATAAGTGCGGAGCTCAAAGCTCAATAAATCTTGATAATTCAATCATGCTCAAATATTCGATGAAACATTCGTACTCGTAAATCCTCATAAAAACTGATATTCGAAATCCATAATTCTCATAATATTTTCTGAATCAGTCACTTCCCGAAAATCATTTCTCAACTCAATAACTCCTGAATAACTATCTCAAAAATCTACTAAAAGCCCTCGGGAAGGAATTTCAATACTAATATCGTAATTCATAAATAAATCTCGATAAATCAACGCTCAATAAACCATAAAACTCAATAATTCAAAACATAATTTAAATCTCAATTGGAAGGATATAATAATACTGCATGCATAATTAATTTAAAAACAAATGTCCACTCACAGTACTATTTAGGCGATCACGCATACGAGTTCCTTCATCAAGCAATAGCTCGGTATATCGCCCTGTACACAATCATAATTCGTGAGTAACAATCCGGAATTTAAATACGATTCCCATATCCTATTCTCATAAATCAAAATTTTCATTTCTTCTCCAATTTAATCCAAACTTCACATACAAGCTCTACAACATTTAAGAAATTAATCTAGCTAAAAACAGACATTAAGTCACTGTTCACGCACCGCAATCACTGTTCACCTCACTGTTCACACACCGGCAACCTCCGCCTCCGGCCACCAAATTTTGGCAGCAGCTTCGTCTCAACCATCCAAACATCTTTCTCAACTACCACAAAGTCAGAAAACACATGAAAATACCCGAAACTAAGCTCAAACAGTAAAACCCGATTTCCAAATAGTACCCAGAAATTCAAACCTTCGATTCGTCAATTTCACTTCGATTTGTGGAAAAAAGCTTGGAGGGATATCATCCACGTCTCGAGGCGCATCGATCAAGCTCAAAAAATGCCGCCGGAGATGGCCGAAATCTGGAAAATTTTCCAGAAAACCCGAGCTGCTACAGTGAACAACTTGGCTTCGATTCGTTGTCTGTGGTGAATGATAGGGTGCAAGGCATATATAGATAGAAACCTTGTTTCAAGACGAAGAGATGGACACCAATTTCATGGCCATAGGTGGCCGGATGAGGCGGCGGTGACGTCGAAAAGTTACATCGGCGAGAGAGGAAGAAACCTGGAAATTTTTGGGGCTTTCCCGAAATGGAAAGTCCAGATTTCTATTTATAGACATGAATTCCACAAAATTACAAAACTGCCACTAACTTAAAACCCTTATAACTTCTTTGTTACAACTCCGATTTTAGCGTGCCACATGTCCTTGAACTCGGTTTAACGTCTTCTACAACTTTCATGAAGAAAATTTTCTCAAATTTTGACCCGAACAAAAAGTCAAATTTTAGGGCCACTAAAAGCACTAAAATGATAGTAAAAGTGAAAGTAAAGATCGTTCACCTTCTAAATGACTAGTAAACCGGTGAATTCGGGTTCTGGACGTCACAATAACCCACCGACACTTTTATGTGTGAAAAATTTCAGAAGAATCTGGCAACCAACACCAAAAGGTCGGTTCTCATCCAGGTCGTGCACCAAATGAGGAACGACTTAGAGAAGAAAAGGGCAAAGGTATGTTGACTGACTACTTTGTCGACCAACCAGTGTTCAAAGATCCGGTGTTCCGAACACGTTACAGGATGAGTCTCAATCTCTTCAAGCGTATATCTACTGACCTTTGCCAGTATGATCGTTACTTTGTTCCAAGGTCAGATGCTACCGGCAAAGTCGGACTGCTTCCGGAGCAGAAGATGACAGTCGCCTTACGAATGCTTGCTTACGATGCAGGGGCATATCAATGTGCTGAGTATTGTCGAATGTTGAAATCCACCTCCGTCGCGGCCCTTCAGTACTTTACACGAGGAATTGTTGATCTTTACTCAGCAGAATACCTCCGCGCTCCTACTGATACCGACCTCATACGACTTCTTGCCAAAGCTGAGAGGAGAGGTTTTCCAGGAATGATTGGGATCATCGATTGTATGCATTGGCAATGAAAGAATTATCCGACAGGTTGGGCTGGAGAATATAGTGGTAGGAAACATATCCCCACTATCATCCTGGAAGCAGTCGCATCTTACGACACCTGGATTTAGCATGCATTCTTTGGAATGCCCGGGGCATGTAACGACCTGAACGTCTTGGCAAAGTCTCCGTTGTTTGATGAGCTTACGGTAGAGCACCTCTGATCCAATTCCAAGTTAACAACAAAGCTCACAGTTTAGGGTACTATCTCGTCGACGGTATTTATCCTCGATGGGCGACTTTCTTGAAAACTGTTCGAAATTCTACACGTCCCAAGGAAATCGAGTTTGCAAAGGCTCAAGAGGGGTATAGGAAGGATGTAGAAAGATGTTTTGGTATATTACAGTCACAGTTTGGTATTGTTAGAGGAGCTGCTCGTGGGTGGCATAAAGAGGACCTTCGATACATCATGTTGACGTGTATTATATTACACAACATGATTGTCGAAAATGAACTACCTGAAGACAGCGATGATGAGGAGGATAACAATATGAGGCCCATGATTGCTGAGGTATGGGAGGGACCAACCGGTATTTGATCCTGTTGGTAGAGATGCTCATCATATGAACGGATTCATGGACCGCTACCAACAAATTAGATTTGAGCACAGTCACTCCAACCTTCAGGAATGCCTCATTCAACACTTTTAGGAAAAGGAGTATCTAGATTTGCTATTTGTGTGTGTTTTCATTTAGTTTTTATGTTTTTAATTATGTTTGTGTGGTTTCATTTTGCTTTTCATTTGTAAGGGTATTATTCAAATAAATTTTCATTTCATCAATCTAATATTACATAAGTGAAAAACGAAGCATTGGAATCATAACAATACACTTATTTAAAATATATAACTCCCTAATTTTCCTAATCCTCATCTTCATTAGGAATCCAATTTGTGTTTGTGGGGTCATCCATATGGTTGGGGTTGGTGGATTCACCCAAAGAGAAAGGTAGGGAAGGGACTCCACCGGTGAATGGTGGTTGTGGATAGCCGCCGGTGAATGGTGTTTGTGGGAAGCCACCGGTGAATGTTGGTTGTGGAAAACCACCGGGAAAATGATATTGTAGATAATATCCATGGGGGAATGGTGGTTGTGGATAGCCACTGGGGAAAGGAGGTTGTGGATAATATCCACCGGTGAATGGTGGTTGTGGGATGTTAGATCCACGGGTTGCATCTTCAGCTTCTTTCTCCGCAATTTTTTTTGTTTTCTTTGCCAGTAATTCTTTTTGGTTAGCGTCATCTTATTTGTGTCCATCTCCATAATACGCTCTTCCCTCTCTTGAATTTTGAATTCCCTCTCTTGAATATCCAATTGCAAGCATATATAATCTCGTTGTTGTTGGTCACGGAGATATCGAGCATATTCCTCATCACATTTCTCCTTGGCAGACAACATTGATGTTTGGTTGGTTGCTATAGTCTCCACAGCGGCTGTCAGAGGACTGGAATCATTGGATGCTTTCTTTCCTTTCCGAATAGCTTCTTTGACAGCTTTCTTTCCTTGAGGCCTCACCGAAGGATTGGGAGTTGCATCGGCGTTTACCTCATCTGCATCTATATCCAACTAGACATGAGAATCAGGAACGGATTGTTGTGTGTGCATCCGTTCAGTTCCTCCCCTGGAGGTTCCTCCAGCCGAAGAGGAATGGTTTGGAATGTCATCAAATTGTTGAAACCCCTTAACAATCTCGTAACATTCTAAACTAATGAAATCACCTTTTTTTTGTTTTCCTTTCGATTTGGTCATCGCAGCTCTCCACAAATCTTGTGCTTGACGTCGCTATTTAATTTAAACAAAAAAGTATAAATCTATTAGTACAAATATAAACGAGGTACAACGTATCAACTATTTAAGTATAAAGTGAGTATAATGTATAATTTAAATAAAATGAAGTCTAAAGTATGATTATGAAGTACTAATTTGAAGTACAATTATCAACTAAATTTTAATATATCAACTAATAATTTAAAGTATAATTATCAACAAAATATTTCAACTAATAATCTAAAGTAAGATGTATCAACTAATTAAATTTTAATATACACTAATAGAATCATAAAAATTAATATTCGTGTTACACTACAAATTCATACCTTATCAATCATATTCACACCACTCTTGTACCAACTTTTCGCTTGCCTTAACGCACAATGCCAAGCATAAAGTTCGACTTTCAAGGTTTTCCACCTCCCTTGAAAAGCTTGCAATGATCGGACATATCCATCCCAATGTTAGGCATAGTGTTGGCGTACGTCTATCCATATATCATCTTTTCTTCGTTCCGTGCCCTTTGACGGATCTTGGCTAAAAGCCCTCCAAGACTTGCACAATTGAATGTCTTCATTAGTCTGCCAACATGTCCCGTCAATACTTGGATCTAATACTGGTTGGACAATCGTATTGCCTCGTACACTCATATTGAAATCAAAAAATTGTAGAGTATGAAAGCTATGAGGAGAAGGAACAAAAAATTTTGAGGAAGAAAGATGATAGTTTTTGTGTGAGAAGTAAAATAGGCGGTGAGGTATTTATAGGAAATTTTTGTTCTATTTTTTTTTGTTACCGTTGTAATATTATCTAACGGTTACAAAGATTTTTTTTTTTTTACCTCTGCAAAACAGGAATTATAGGTCCATAATTCTTTGCCGTCCGATCCCTTCAATTATCATAAGCAATGGTCCAGATATGTTGACCGTTGCATTCAAATTCCCATGCACAGCCAACGGCAACCTGCTACGTCTCCAGCCGCACGCCGCTACACGCCAAAAAACTGGTTCGCACGCTCCTGCAGGGCTTGTCGGCACTACGTGACAAGCGACTGCCTTCCACCACCAAGCCGGCGCGTCTCCCCTTTCCTCTTCTTTTTGGGCCAGCATGGCAACCTGGGTCAATGGCTCAGTCACCGTCCTACCCGAGCTTGTGACCTGGGCTGCCCACTGTGTTCTTACCCCAGATCCGGTGGAAGCTGCAATAGTGAGTTTCTGGTGTCCCAAGCTGCAAAACTAAAGTGGTGCCCAGGAAAAACTGAGCCCAATGAACTTGCCCTTATGATGCACTAATATGAAAACAAGGCATCTGTATCTGCGCAAGTTATTAGTGAAAGTAAATGAAAGACAAATCAGATTGCCTTTTTGTTGATTAAGTAGCACAAACTCTGAGTGCGGGTTACTTCAACACACTAATACAACTGTATAACATCACACATACCACTGTTACGCTTTTCAAGAGTGAAAATAAACCATAAACACTGCCCCCCACTAATTTTACCAGAGATTAGAAAAAGAGACTATGCAAAGTTGAAAACTTGAAACATGAGTGTATCATGATCAATCATACAAAACTATAGCACTTGGCAGTTCAATAGTTCAATTCATAAGTTCAATTCATTGTTTTAGGCCTATCACCTTTGTTTTTCAATTTTATTGATTCTACATTGTTTTAAACAAAGCTTCATGTATTTCAGTCTCCTGCATTTTTGACTTCCCGAGTTTAAGTTATGAAGCTTTGCATTTCAGATAGTTTTTACCTGCCCCTTCTCTATCAGTTTTTAGAAGTGTTACACTATGAACAGTTAGTTCAAGAGTTCCAATGAGTGGATGACTCATTGGAGGGTTTGATTTTGGAATAAGAATAGTGTTTGGGACGAAATTGGTTGAAGTGGACCAAGGATTCGATTTTGTGTTTTGGGACGCGGTTGCATCTAGATAAATTTGGTTCTAGATTGCCTACATACCCTTTGCGGGATCAAACCACATGTAGTTCCGGCATTTGAGATTTAAATTGGTAGATGATCCATTTATTTTGAATTTGTGTTTGGAATAGGGTTTAAAGCCCTTGAATTTGGTTTTGACTTTATTTGTGTGATTTGAGAATGAATTTGACTTTTCTGGTGTTGGGAGAATTTGACTAGAGTCAGTGATTCATTTGGCACTGGCCGAATTTGACTGATGGAGTCAGGGATTGTGCTTGGAGTTGTTGTTGCATCTAATGGGTCGCTAAACTGCCTACATACCATGTGAATGGATCAAACTATTATAGTTCATTATTTGAGTTTTCGGTTTTATGCCGATCTTTTTATCCAACAGATATATATATTTTTGAACTTGTCAAAAGAACATCCGATTTTAGTAGAGCATCCACTGATTTGATTTGGGCAACCAAATGTGCCGAGCTTCGTAATGGGCCCAAGAATGTCGCCTTCCTCTCCTTAATTTCACTCATCGAGGAATAATTGGGCCCGAACTTTTGCGAAGCTGCGCAATGGGCTTTTGAGAGTGGGCTTTGCACTGCTCCGAAATTTGTCGATGGGAGATTATTTTGAGCCCAAAAGCTTGCAACCCATGGATACAGACCTGGACACCCACGACTCAATTTTATCTCTGCACCCAGCTTATCTTTCGACAAACTGAACTTCCAAAACGCCATCTGGATGATTCAATGAGCTTGAACTTTCTTTGAGAATATCTCTGGCGTGGCCATCAGCTTAGGATAGAAGTTGAATTGGAGATGGAGATCAATTTAGTCAGCTCAATTCGAAGACGGAGTTGTAACACCGGGCCAGCTTTCTTTATCAAAATTTCGGGGCATTTCTGGGGTCTGCGTATTCTTCCACTTACTTTGCTGGGATTGCATATTGTGCTTCACTCCTGCACACCTGGTGAGCTGGGATTGCATTTTGTGCTGCTCTCCTGAACACCTGGTGAGTATTAGAATGGGCAATTAACTGCTACCTCATTGCGATTTATTGTCTTGTAGCTACGACATGAATCTCAAGTGCTTAATTAACAATTTTTGTTCTTTGTGTGCAGGTATATTCAGCTGAACGTGGCTCCTCCAAAGGTCATTATATTTATCTGCAGTTCCACCGCTTCGAGGAATATGCAAAGTTTTATTACTTTTGCCTCTTAATATTTTGTCTGTAGTTTCCATCCATCAACAAAGTTACAGCAAACCAAAGTTTGATAATTATGCTATGATTGCAAATGAGATTTTGTCTTCCACTGCCCAAAACAAAAGATATGATCACAAGGAGGTGAGCTTGCTGCTGCAATGCACTGCTTTTGGTCTGTTTACTTTATATCAGAGTTCAAATGCTTTTTAACCCCACCGCTTCTTTTTTTTTTTCCTTCAAAAGCTTGTCTACCATGATTAATTATTGCATGCCTTAATATGCAGGTGACAACTGAAGTCACACATTTATCATCAAGCTAGATTAGTAGCCTTACATTATGCTTTGAATATTGATTTTGTTCTCTCTTGCTTGAGAAGACGCCACGTAGTAAACATATTAAAAGATTAATTTGCATGCCATATGAATCTGGAGAATGCCTTGTTCCTTGTTTTTTTATTAAAAGCCTTGTTCCTTGTTATTTAGCTTTAAATAGAACTAAGTTACAGCATAGCACCCTCTGAGAATCATGGTTTCAAAGAGTTTGCTTTCGACTTTGTCATTTACATGAGTGTCATCTTCTTCTTCCTTTTCTTCCAGACCATGTTCTTTTTGCCATTCTGTAGAATCCACTGTTTGACAGAGCCTTTTGTATATGCTAGCTGCAAGTACAATTGCAGGCAGGAACTTTGACAGCAAGTGCAGACAAGAACTTTGACAGCAAACGTCCTTCCATCGCTTGGATTTGGTGGACAAGGTGAGTCCAAATTTCTCATAGAGAAGTGAAAAAGCTTCTGCTTCAGAGCTTGGTCTCAAGTTTCTGATTTCATTCCTCCTTGCTTGCAGTTTGCTAGAAGTCTTTAAGGAACGGCAAGGGTGAGCTTTTCTCTCCAGACACCAATTTTGATGATTTGTGTGGTTTGTCTTGCTTGGTCAATCTTTTGTGTGGCTTGTTTGCAAGTGATGCAAGGCCATTTGTTTTGTTACGGTGGAAAGAAGGCAAAAGGCTTTTGGTGGTGACTATTGGTTTGCAGAACAGCTGTTGTGGAAGCAAATGGGCATTGAGCCTTGTATGTTGACACTGTTCGCTACTGCAAAGCACTTGTCGGTAATCAACAAGGCTTGAAAAGAAATTCTACCAAATTGATCATACACTCATTGATACACAATGTATCATAAACGAGATTGCGACCGCTTGGGGACCTCCATGGTGACACAAGTGAAAGAGACACTGCATAGAAAAAGGATCAGTATCTAAATACCAGAGGTAATCGATGGGACAAGAGGAAGAGGAAGAGGAAGCATCAAGCAAGAGACCCCATCAATTAAACTCAAGTTCATAAAGAGGGCATTCCAGCCGCACCCTAGGAATAGACCTTACCCACCTCTCTCGTTTCTTTCTTTGTCACCTTCCTACTAAACTGAGAAAACCATGCACTCATCAGTACCACCATGGAAACCTGGCTCCTCATCCTCACCACACTCCTCCTCATCTCTCTCCTCCTCAAACCCATCCTCTCCCTCCTCCTCACCACCAACAAGCTCCCGCCGGGACCCACCTCCGTCCCCATAATCAGCAGCTTCCTATGGCTCCGCAAATCCTTACCGGAGCTCGAGCCCATCATCCGCAAACTCCAGGCCCGCTACGGCCCAATCATCACCCTCCGCATTGGCTCCCGCCCCACCGTCTTCATCTCCAACCGCTTCCTGGCCCACCAGGCCTTAATCCAAAACGGCGCCGTCTTCGCCGACCGCCCCCCGGCTTTGGCCACCAACAGAATCATCAGCAGCAACCAGCACAACATCACCTCCGCCGTCTACGGCCCCACGTGGCCCCTCCTCCGCCGCAACCTCACCTCCGAAATCCTCCACCCTTCCCGCGTCAAATCCTACTGCGGGGCCCGCAAGTGGGTCCTCGACATCCTCGCCAACCGCCTAACGGAATCCCAATCCAAATCCAACGGAGGAGGAGTCAAAGTCGTTGACCATTTCCAGTACACCATGTTCTGCTTGCTAGTTCTCATGTGCTTTGGAGACAAACTCGACGAGAATCAGATGAGTAAAATCAAAGAAGTCCAGCGCGGGCTAATCCTCAGCTTGGGCCGGTTCAACATCCTCAATTTCTGGCCTTCATTGACGAAAATCCTCCTCAAGAATCGCTGGCAGGAGTTCTTTCGAATCCGAAAAGCCCAAGAAGATGTCCTACTTCCTCTGATTCGAGCCCGAAAGGATGCCATGGTAAACAAGAGCGATGATTATGTACTTTGTTACCTAGACACACTCTGGGAACTCGAGCTTCCCGACGAGAAGAGGAAGCTGAACGAAAAAGAGATCATTAGCCTATGTTCGGAGTTTCTCAGTGCAGGAACGGATACTACTTCCACCGCTCTGCAGTGGATCATGGCCAATATCGTCAAGTATCCAACTATCCAGGAGAGGCTTCTCGCTGAGATTAAAGGAGTTGTGGAGGAAACAGAGGAGGAGGTGAAGGAGGAGGACTTGCAGAAGATGCCTTATTTAAAAGCGGTGATCTTGGAGGGTTTAAGGCGCCACCCACCTGGCCACTTTGCGCTGCCGCATTCCGTCACGCACGACGTCGTTTTGGATGGTTATGTGGTGCCGAAGAACGGGACGGTGAATTTCATGGTGGCGGATATGGGGTGGGATCCGTAGGTGTGGGAGGAGCCTATGGAGTTTAAGCCGGAGAGGTTTTTCAGCAAGGAGGGAGGAGATCAGGGGTTTGATATAACAGGGAGCAGAGAGATTAAGATGATGCCGTTTGGGGTTGGGAGGAGGATTTGCCCTGGACTTGGTTTGGCTGTGCTTCATCTGGAGTATTTTGTGGCGAATTTGGTGTGGAAATTCGAGTGGAGAGGTGTGGAGGGAGAGGATGTTGACTTCGCAGAGAAGCAAGAGTTCACAATGGTCATGAGGAATCCATTGAAGGCGAACATTTCACCAAGAGTGATGAAATGAATGAAGGGTTCTGGGTTTTAGTTTGTAACTATGAGTTTAGTGTATGAAACTGTGGTTTCTGGTTTCATTTTGTTTATGAACTTATAATGCTTGTGTGATGCCCCGGAAATTCGTAATTATTTTCCGAGGATTTTCCGGAATTAATTTTATGGTTGTTGGACGGTTTCGTGGCTTGTGGACGGAGCGGAAGTGTTTCGGACGAATTTATATTCGAAAAATATGGTTTAGGGGGGTTGCCAAAGGTTGACTTTTTATTCGTTGAGATTCTCCGAAAACTTCCTTCACGAAAGTTGTAGAGCGTGTCGATACGAGTTCGTGTACATGCGGATTGCGTAAATCAGAGTTCGTATGAGGAAGTTATGGCCATTGGAAGGAATTTCCATTTTAGTATAAATAGAAGTTTCCCGAAGGAGAAACTTACTATTTTCATTTCCTTCCATTTCCGGAAACTCATTTTTTTCTCTCCCTTTTTCTCTCTCGGTCGATACCTTCAGTATCGAAGAAAACCGCCTGACCCGACCCGAACCCGGCCGATCCGACCCGACTTTTCCGGCCAACTGCGGCGGTCTCCGGCCGTGAAACTTGGCCAGCAGGGTCGCCTCCTCCGTCTGGTCGTCCCTCTGGTGTTCTCTTACGGCGATTCTCCGTCTCGGTGGCAGTTCAAGGCGGTGCAGATTGGAGAAATCGGACCCGACCGGAAATCGGCACGGCTTCGATTTTTCTTGGTTGGACTCAGAACAGCCTCGCCGATCGATCCTTGATGGTTGTTTGGATCGATTCACGTGAAACTTCGATAAACTCGGATTGGATTACTGTTCACGGCTTGTGAGGTAGTTTTCGATCCCTTATGCTTGTTTTCTGACTTCGATCCAGTTATGAGAGTTCACAAGCATGCTTAGATGAAGCTTTTTGATGTTGGGAGTTTTGTGAAATAATGAGTTTTTGGCCGGCGGCGGTGCACCACCGTCTGTGGTGGCGTTCCGGTGGCGTTCCGGCCACTTAAGGAACTGTTTCTGGTATTATATGTCTTCTACTCGTCGATACGAGCGTTTCGATATATAATATGCAAATTTTGGAGTTCGAATGGATTTGTTATGATTTTTGCCGTTTCATATCGGTGAATTTATTCGATCCGTGAAGATTTGAGCGTCCGATCGACTTGTGGTTTGGTCACATCGATCGTGGGTGTATTCCGGAGACTTTGGGAGGTCTCGGATGTGGTTTTGCCTCGATTGGCACCACTTTGGGGATTTTAGTTCAAAAACAGGGGTTTCAAACTTAAATCAAATATGAATCATTACTAAGTTGAAACCATATGTGATTAGGTACTTGACGAAGTATTTGGACGAGTGGTTGGTGATAGTTTTGGTTCGGTTCTGTATTGAAGACGTAGCGGGAGTTTCGAGGTGAGTAATCTCACAAGGTTCATTTGTGAACGAATTACATTTATCGTTTGTTGGGGAAATCTCACGATATTTGTTATGAGCAGGATCGATATGTGTTATGAGTAGGATTGATATTTGTTATGAGCAGGATCGATATGTGTTATGAGTAGGATAGATATTTGTTATGAGCAGGATCGATATGTGTTATGAGTAGGATTGATATTTGTTATGAGCAGGATCGATATGTGTTATGAGTAGGATTGATATTTGTTATGAGCAGGATCGATATGTGTTATGAGTAGGATTGATATTTGTTATGAGCAGGATCGATATGTGTTATGAGTAGGATTGATATTTGTTATGAGCATGACTACCTTATTGTCTTGGAGTTATTAGGTTAACTACAACTGTAGTTGGTATTAGTGGCATTTCTGAGTGGATGACTATGTGTGTCTATATATATATTATGGGATATATATATATACATATATATTCATGTATTAGTGACTTCGTGGTGAATCTTTGTGATGATTGTCATGAAAAGCTTATGTAGGAATATTTGTGTAATGAATCGATGACATCAGTATGGTGAATCTTTGTGATGATTGTCATGTAAAGCTTGTATAGAAATATCTGTGTAGCTTGTGTAGGAATATGAGTAGGATGGTTGAAATCTATGTGATGATCGCTATCTATGTGATGACCAGCGAAATCTATGTGATGATAGCTATCTATGTGATGACCGGCGAAGTCTCTGTGATGATCGCTATCTGTGTGATGATTGGCGATATCTTTGTGAATCTATGTGATGATCCTTGAAATCTATGTGATGATCAGTAGGATGATGTAAATCTAAGTGATGACCGGTGGAAATCTGTGCGATGATCAATGTGATGACTGCTCGGTAGCGGAGCTGAATTGTTATTAAGTTAACAAAGATCGAGAGGACTGCTGTGATGGTTGGGGCTACCTACAGACGTCAGAGTGTGGGACTTCGATGACTACTTTGTCTTGAGTTGTTTGACTTAGTGTGACCTCCTGAACTAAATTATATGCAGGGGTTACTATGAATTGTTTTGCTTGTTTTGATATGTGATTGCCTTGATTTCTCCTTGATTGTATTGATTGATGGTTTGATTTACATTAAGAGCCATAGCGGTTATGAACTGTACTCTGTAGTGAGGATAGGAAGGTGATTCATTGTTCTTCACCTTTGATGTCATGATGATGACAAAAGCTCCTAGGGGGGGAATGGAAAATGAGTGTGATGTTGGAATTCGCCGTAGTGCGTTAGGATGGCGTTAAACATTTCTTGAGGAAGTCTTGTTTGACCGAAATTTGTGTAATTGGATGCTAGGATTGAGGTTATGAGCAGAAGGCTTTTGTGAAATTTGTGTAATTGGTTTTGAGTTACTCATACGAGCTTCATAAGCTTACCGGGTTTGTTGTGTGGAACCCGATGCACTATTCAATGGAATGGTGTAGGGGTTAATCCTGCAGGTCGAGGAGATCGTGGCTGAAGCTGAGGTGACGCCTGTGCAGCTTTATGGTAGGAAGCTATCTTTGTGACTTTACCGTTGATAAGGACTTCCGTTGTATAGTTACTCTGAGCTGCATTTACGTTTTATTTTGTTGTTGACAATTTATTTCGTAAGCATTGTAATATATAACTCTATGGAGCGAGTTTATATTAACTTTGAGGGTTCAGGGCATCAATATCTGTGTAAGTTAAAGGGAAAAAGATTCCAGGTGTTTTGTATTGATGACTGGACGTTCACGCATATATAATTATGGGGTTATATATATCGATTTTCATGTGTGTAAAATCAGGGGCGTGACAGCTTGTAAATGTGGTTTTACGAGCAGTATCATTGTTTCAAGTACTAATCAAGTCTGATAGTGTTGGTGTCAATTAGGAAATTACAGCTTTGTCACTCTTACCAGTTCATTTGTTTACGTATAAAACAATCTCAAATGTCTTTACCTTAGCAAAAATGATCATTTACCCAATTTTAGGGTCATTTAACCCCACTTACCCAAACACTCTAACAAATTGTCCACTTAATCAACAGTTTTCATTTTTAAACCCCAATTACCCAACCTTTTCAACACGTGCCTGTTTTATCCAATTTTCCTGACGCTTTTGCCCCTCTATCACTGAAACGCTTTCAAATTGTAACAGAAACGTGATTTAGGGAGCGAAGCTCTCCGATTTTAGAGAGAGAGGATCGGCTGGATTTGTAGAGAGAGAAGCTCCCTGGTTTTTTAGAGTGGAGCTCTATCATTTTAGAGAGAGAGAGGAGCTGTGCGATTTCTAGAGACAGGAGAGAGAAGCTCCCTGGTTCGGGTTTGTGAAGCTCTCTGGCGTTCGGTGTGTGAAGCTCTGCGATTTGTATTTAGAGCTGGTGGTAGAAGATTTGCGATTCATAGAGAGAGAACATCTGCTGTGATTTTAACATGGATCGAGATCGAGATGCTCTTTGTGTTCCTCCATTGCGGTTTGCTTTTGTTTCTTTAGCTCTATCTAATCTGTTTGGCTTTTAGCTCAATTTAATCTGTTTGATTTTAGGAATTTTTGTGTACGAATTGTTGTGTTATTTTCGAACTGATTTTTCTGAATTAGAGCTTCGTGTTATGTTTATTTTGGTTTTGAATTGTTTTTGCAGTTTTGATTTGAACTTCTAGGTGTTTTTGAGTGCATTGTGTTAGTTTTGAATTTCTGTATTAATTTCGTGTTTCTATTGGTGAATTCATGCTTGGATTTGGGTTTGAGCAGTTTCCGAAGTGTTGTGGTAGTTCTGATTAAATTTTTGGGAGGCCGTAATATTTCTAGTGGGGGCCAATAATGTGTGTTCAATGATATTTTAGTATCTATAATTGTTGCTTATTGATTTTTTATTTGAATGCATTGTAATTTATTACATTTTCCAAATTGTTTTTGTTGTTTTGACTATATTATTAGGGACCAGTAGTCTATGTATTGGGGGGGCAGTAATGTTTTTATGTGTTATTAAGTTGCTGTAATTGTTGTCTAGTTATCCTTTTCATTATTTTAAAAGTAATTTGGTACTGCTTCTATTTCGTTTTGGTAGTTTTGATTAAATCATTGGGGGGCACTACTCAGTTTATTGGGGGGCAGTAATATGTGTTTTCGGTTTAATAATAGATTCGTTCGCCTGTGTTTTCTTCACAGGTCTATGGCTGATCCTCTGGTTGCTAGGTGCCTTTACTCTGGCAAAGGTTATATGATTCCTTTGAATCAATGCATGAGCTACTCTGAGTTGTATGAAGACATTTTCCGTACATTCCAGTTTTTGCCGAGTGATATTATTGAGCTTCAGTATTCAGTTCCTGGTTGTGAAGTTTGTTTTCTTCGTAACGATCGTGATTTCCAAATGCTGTTTTGCTCTGCTAGAATACATAGGTTAGAGTGTGTCGATATTTCAGTTTTAAAGATTGGGGGAGGTTTTAGCAGAACTTGTTTGGTGGATAGTGGTTCGAAAGTTATTGATGAAGATGATTATTTGGGTGATGCATTCAGGACTGAAGTTCACAAGACGTATTTGTCTGATGAGTGGAGTTCTTATATTCATCATGTCGGGGATAAGTTTCATAGTGCTGCTGAGCTCCGTGAGAAGCTCAGGAAGTATGCAATTGCAGTTGGTTTCGAGTTTGTATTCCTGAGAAATGATTTGGACCGTATTCATGCAGTCTGTGC